>NW_027481416.1:0-173194 GCF_050403205.1 Rhodotorula paludigena | reverse complement strand
GAGAGAGGCAGAACACGAATGCCGTCTAGCCGACCCAGCGGCGGGCGTTGTAGAAGAGCTGGAACCACGGGCCGACACGCTGCCACGAGTCGGACTCCTTTGCGCGCGGGCCGGTCGGGAACCAGCTGTTGGCGTTGCGGATCGTCTGCGAGCAAGGAAAGAGGCGGAAATTAGCGGAGGGATGCAGACCTGCAGGGATGGGAGAAAGGCAACTCGCAGTACGTTCAGGGTGGGGCATGCACGCCAGCACACGGCCACCGAGAGCCTGCACACCCGAAGTGCCGTTCGGCGAGCCGTTCGGGTTGAACGGATACCGCTCCGTCGGCTTGCCCGACGGGTCGACGTAGCGCAACGCAACGCTCGACTCGCCCTGCTCGATGCTGGACGGCGGGAGCCACGTCGCGCGGCCCTCGCCGTGCGCGATCGCGGTGGGGAGGATCGAGCCGGCCATGTCGCGGAAGAAGACGGACTCGCGCGTCGCAGGCGTGTCGGCAACCTCGACGAGCGAAACACGGCCCTCGAAGCGACCAGAGAGGTTCTGCTTGAAGAACGGCCAGTGCTCGGCGCCCGGGATGAGCTCGCGAAGCTGCGAGAACAGCTGGCAGCCATTGCAGACGGCGAGCGCGAACGTGTCGCCGCGGTCGTTGAAGAAGGCCGAAAATTCTTGCCGCGCGCGGTCGTGGAGGAGGATCGACTTGGCCCACCCGTTGCCGGCGCCGAGGACGTCGCCGTACGAGAAACCGCCGCAGGCCGCGAGACCCTTGAAGTCGGCGAGCGAGACCTTGCCCGAAATCAGGTCTGACATGTGCACATCGACCGACGCAAATCCGGCTTGCGCGAACTGTATCGACAGAGCGTTAGTGCGAAGCGAATGTGAGCTAGGCAGAGGAAACCCGGAGGACGTCGCGGGTCCGATACGTACCGACCATGCCATCTCGACGTGTCCGTTGACGCCCTGCTCACGGAGGATGGCGACCTTGGGACGGTCGTTGAGCGACGTGAGTTTCTCGAGGAGCGGGTCCGCAAGCGCCTTGGACGGGTCGAAGGAGAGCTTGAAGTGGAGACCGGTGTTGTCCTCGCGCGCGATGTTCTCAAACTCCTGCAGCGCCCCCTGCGGACTGTCGCGCAGCGCCTGCATGCGGTACGACGTCTCGGCCCAGCGCTGCTGGAGAGCGGCGCGGGTCGACGACCAGAGAAGCGAGCCTCCCGAAGCAATGCTGACGACCTGGTCGTCGCGAGACGACGCGACACGGCCGATCGGGTGGATCGCGGTCGAAGGGAAGCCGGCGCGGATGAAGACCTGTGAGAAGGCGGCGATGTCGGACTGGCGGACCTGGAAGACGGCACCAAGCTCTTCGTTGAACAGCGCGGCAATGTCGTCGTTGTCCTGCTTGAACGCGTCAAGCATGATCTCGGCACCAACGCGTCCGGCGAAGCACATCTCGACGATAGTCGTGAAGATACCGCCGTCCGAGCGGTCGTGGTAGGCGAGAACGAGATCCGGGTTCTCGGCGCGAACAGCGCGGCAGCCGTCAAGGAACGCCTTGAGAACCTGTGTGCAGAAGTGTCAATCGACAATCCGTCGGAGGAGGGGAAGAACGGAGTACAAACCTTGGCGTCGACAACATCCGGCGCCTCCGAGCCGAGCTGCTTGAAGACCTGCGCAAGCGCCGAACCACCAAGGCGCTGCATGCCGTTGGCGAGGTCAAAGAAGACGAGCACGGTCGGCTCGTCGAGAACGTGCAGCTCGGGGGTCCAGGTCAGGTCGGTGTTGCGGACAGGCGAGAACGCGCTGATGACGAGCGAAAGAGGGGCCGTGACGGTCGTGCGCGCGCCCTGCTCGTTGTTCCAGCCCATCGACATGGACATCGAGTCCTTGCCGACGGGGATCGACACGCCGAGTGCCGGGCACAGGTCCATGCCGATCGCCTGCACGGCCTCGTAAAGCGCAGCGCCCTCGTTGCCGTACGACGCGGCGCACATCCAGTTGGCCGACAGCTTGACGTTGGCGAGCGAAGGGAAGTCGGCGGCGGCAAGGTTAAGGAGAGACTCGGCGACAGCCATGCGAGCGGAGGCGGCAGGCGAGAGGAGGGCGAGAGGCGTGCGCTCGCCCATAGCCATCGCCTCGCCGGCAATAACATCGAAGCCATACGTCGCCTGGGTGACGGCGACGTCGGCGACAGGAACCTGCCACGGGCCGACCATCTGGTCCCGTGCAACGAGACCCGAAATCGTGCGGTCGCCGATGGTGATGAGGAACGACTTGGAGCCGACGGAAGGGAGGTGGAGCACGCGCTCAGCCGCGAGGTCGATGATGTCGCGGGAAGACTCGGCGACGGGAAGGTAAGACTTGAGAGACGAGTCGAACACATCGCGCGGCTGCTCAGCAGTGACGGCGGTGCGGTGCATGCGCGGCGGCTTGCCGAAGAGGAGCGACATGGGCAGATTGATGGCGTCCTCCTTGAGGAGACGGTCGGTGACAACGAGCTTCTGCTCCTCGGTCGCGGTACCGACGACCGCGTACGGGCAGCGCTCGCGCTTGGCAATCGCCTCGAAACGATCCAGGTCCTCCGGGCCGACCGCGAGCACGTACCGCTCCTGCGACTCGTTGCACCAGATCTCCATGGGCGACATGCCGGGGTCGTCGACGAGGACATCGCGGATCTCGAACACGCCGCCGAGGTCGGCGTCGTGGACGAGCTCGGGAAGCGCGTTCGAGAGACCACCGGCGCCGACGTCGTGCACCGACTGAATCGGGTTCGCCTTACCGAGCGAGACACAGGTGTCGAGGACCTGCTGGCAGCGGCGCTGCATCTCGGGGTTTTCACGCTGGACGGAGGCAAAGTCGAGGTCGGCCGACGACGAGCCGGATGCCATGGACGAAGCGGCACCGCCACCGAGACCGATGAGCATGCCGGGACCGCCGAGGACGATGAGGCGCGCGCCGGGCGTGATCTTGTCCTTGAGCGCAAACTCGGGACGGACGTTCCCGTAGCCACCTGCGATCATGATCGGCTTGTGGTACCCACGGATCTCGCTCGAACCGTTGCCCTCCTTGTCGAGCACGGGAATCTCCTCCGCGAACGTGCGGAAGTAGCCCGTGAGACCGGGGCGGCCGAACTCGTTGTTGAATGCGCTTGAGCCGAGCGGGCCCTCGATCATGATGTCGAGCGAAGAGGCGATGTGCGCAGGCTTGCCAAAGTCGGTCTCCCACGGCTGGACGTAGTCGGGGATGAGAAGGTTCGAGACGGTGAAGCCGGCAAGACCAGCCTTGGGGCGGGAACCACGCCCGACAGCACCCTCGTCACGGATCTCGCCGCCCGAGCCGGTCGCAGCGCCAGGGAAGGGCGAGACGGCGGTCGGGTGGTTGTGCGTCTCGACCTTGATGAGGATCGGCATGTGCTCCTCGGACGCCTGGTAGACAGGGGCAGATGCGGCATCGGAGGGAGCAGCGGCGAACCGGGGAACGACGGAACCGTCAATGACGGCGGCATTGTCCGAGTAGGCCGAGATGGTGTGGTCGGGCGTGAGCTTGTGCGTGTTGCGGATCATGGCGAAGAGCGAGTGGTCCTTGGTTTCGCCGTCGACGACCCACGCGGCGTTGAAGATCTTGTGCCGGCAGTGCTCCGAGTTGACCTGAGCGAACATAAAGAGCTCGACGTCGGTCGGGTCGCGGCCCGTCGCAGCGGCGGCGAGGAAGCACTCGACGAGGTAGTCGAGCTCGTCGCCGCCAAGCGCAAGGCCGAGCTCCTGGTTCGCGCGCACGAGCTTCGCCTTGGCCTCGGCGATAGACTGATCCTTGAGCGCAATGGTCGTGAGCGGCGCGGGGCTGCCACGCTCGAACAGCGCCTTCTCCTCCGGCTTCTGGTCACGCAGGATCTGCGTCATGCGGTCGTGCAGGTGGTGCGCGACGTCGCCGAGATCGGCGGCGCGCTGCGCCTTGCCCTCCGACTTGATGACGAAGAGGACGCCGCGCTCGATGCGGCGGACGTGCTGGTCGAGCGTGCACATCTTGGCAATGTCGGTCGCCTTGGAAGACCACGGCGAGATGGTACCGGCGCGCGGGACGACCCAGAGGACGCCGGGAGCATTGCCGCACTCGACGGCGAGATCGACGGCCTGGCGCGTACCGTTCAGCGCATAGTCGTCGCCGTACTTGAGGAGGGCGTCGAGGACCTGGCGCTCCTTAGAAGTCGGGTCGGCGAGGACCTTGCCAGCCGCAACCGTGACCGGCTCGACAAAGTGAGCGAAGACCGCATCAATCGAGGTGATGTGCGGAGCGGCCGCGTGCACGCGCGCGAGGAGCGCCGCGCGCTGAGGCGGGTGGAAGACGGATGCGCCGGGGAGGACGAGCATCGTCTGCGGGTCGAACGCGTCAGCTTGAGCTGCGAACGGCCTTGCGAGGAGGTGAACATACGCTGAAGTCTGTGATGAAGGGGGAGTCAGCTCGAAAGATGCGCCGAGCAGGAAGCAATGGGCGTACAGGGGTTGCCCTCAAGCGGAGAGGGGTGAACGGGTAGCACCAAGAACGGACCCGACCCAAGCGGCTGCAGCAGGACGTCGCAAGACTGGTCAGCAGCATGCTCTTGGAGGAGACAGGAGCCTGGACCCCATGATGATGCCTCGAATCCCTCATCTCTCCTGCAGCACCACAACGTGCTGGAAGTCGGCACCTCAGCCAGATGGACCGTGCGAAGATGCGCAGCCTGTCCAGACCCATTTGTGCGGAGACTGGTGCGCCAGGAACGCCCCAAGAAGGACGCAATCGTGCGGTATGGCGCGGCGAAGCAGTCCGCCTCCTCGAGGTCTCGCTACGCCCGGCGCCGCAAGCAAGGCAAGGGGGGCGTCAAGGAACCGTGTGTCGCTCCAACTCACTTGAGCGAGGGCGAAGAGCGTCTGGCTAGCTCGGCAGAGTCGGTGGCGGCGAGGCGAGCGTACGCTCACTTGGGAACGAGCTCGAGGAAAGGCGGGGTCGCCCTTGACTCTCTCGCCGCGTCTTCCCGGGCGTGATCGGTGGATTGCGCTGTAGTCTACAGGGTCGTACAGAGCGGTCTAGTGCACTCGTAAGACGGTCAGGCGAGGTCAGATCACGAAACATACTCGCGCTCAACTGGCGTTACAGCAGCGACGACAGCTTGAGTGAGCGTTGCGCGTCCTCGAGGCAAGTACAGGCACCTCTGCAGGCCCCTGTCAAGGCTCTCAGCGCTACTTGTCGCGGTCGACGGCACCAAGTCGTGTCGCGACTCGTTGACATTGCGCTCGCCCTTGTCGCGCTTGCCCTACTGCGCTGGAGCTCTCGAAGAGCGGTACTAAGTCTCCACCGGCACGTTCGACGCGCTCACCCAGAGCCTGCGGCCTCCTCCAGCCCGCACTCGTTCCCCACACTGTCGCCTCCTCACCGCTGTTGTTGGCCAAGTTCGCTCGACAGGCGTCATCGCGTTCGGCGTGTGCGTATGCAGCGTGACCTGAAGTAAGCTTTCTCTACGCCCTCTGGCCCTGCGAATCAGTCTGCGCAGCTGTGCGGCCATGCCGTTCTCCTCCCGAGCCGCTCGTCCACCGCTGTTCGTCGGGTCAGGCTGACTCCCTTTCATTGGAAACAGGTAGGCGGCAGTTGGCAGACATGGTCAAGTGGCTCTGCGTCGCAGAGAAGCCCTCCATCGCCAAGTCGATAACTCAAATCCTCTCGGGTGGCCAGTTCACCACCGTACGTTCCACTTGCAGCAGCTTGAGGGTGCCCTGAAACGATCTCACGACATAACCTCACGCAGCGAGATGCGACGCGCCCGCGATGGATCAAGAACTACAGCTTCTCGTACCGCATGGGTCCCGGCGGCGGGCACACCGACTTCACCATCACGGCCGTCGCTGGCCATCTAACCGAGAATGACTTCGAGGACCAGTACCGCAAGTGGTACAGCTGCGATCCGAGCCAGCTGTTCGACGCGAGAGTCCTCACGCATGTCGCTCAGGTGCGCCCGACCTCTTCCGCTTCGCGGACCGCGCGGCGACATCTAGCTCACAGCGCGGAACGCCTCGCTTGCAGAACCCCGACCACCTGGGCATCGAGCAGAACCTGAAGAATGAGGCGCGCAAGGCGACGCACCTGATGATCTGGACCGATTGTGATCGTGAAGGCGAGTTTATCGGCTCAGTTGTCGCCGAGGTGTGCCGGAAGGTCAAGCCGAACATCGTCGTCAAGCGCGCACGGTTCAGTGCCATCATTCCAGCGTGCGCTCGCGGTTTCCTGGTACTGACTGCGGGGCATGCCTGCTGAGTCTTCTCGGCATCTTTTGCAGCCAAATAAACCAGGCCGCACGTAACCCTGTCGACCTCGACCAGCGTCAAGCTTGGGCAGTGCAAGCCCGCATGGAGCTGGACCTCCGCGTCGGCGCCGTCTTCACGCGGGTTCAGACGCTCGAGTTGCAGAACCGGGTCAACGCGGTGGCGGAAAAGGTCGTCAGCTATGGTGCGCCTCTACATCCTGGGACTCTCACAATAACAAATTTGACGTCATTTTGTGCAGGACCGTGTCAGTTCCCGACCCTCGGCTTCGTCGTCGACCAGTATGAGCGCATGCAAGCCTTCGTGCCCGAGCCGTTCTGGTACATCCACGTGGGTCTCGTCCGAGAAGGCGAGACGACGTCGTTCTCGTGGCGACGAGGCAGGCTCTTCGACCGCGATGTCGCACAAGCCATCTTCGACATCGTCGAAGACGACTCGGAGGCGACAGTCACTCGGTGGGAGACCAAGCCGACCCAGAAATGGTACGCGAGAATCGCGCTCGTCTTCCCGCGGCCTCATGCTGAAGCACGCCTGCAGGAAACCGCTTCCCCTCACGACCGTCGAGTTGCAAAAGTCGGGATCGCGCCTCCTTCGCATGACGCCCAAGCGGATCCTCGAGGTGCGCTTTCCTGCTGCGTCCGCTCCAACCGGCACTCACACCGGTTTGGACAGATTGCCGAGACGCTGTACCAGCGAGGTATCCTGAGCTATCCGCGTACCGAGACGGACCAATTCGACCGCGACTTCAACTTTCATGAGCTCATTCAGAAGCACACGGGAGACAACGCCTGGGGCCAATTCGCCACCAAGTGCGTCCTTTTGACAACGCTGGTCCGTTCAGAACTGACTCAGACCTCGCAGTCTACTCAACAATAACGGCTTCGAACGCCCGCGCAACGGCAAGAAGAACGACAAGGCGCACCCGCCGATCCACCCGACCGCGCACGTCAACAACCTCGCCGGCGAGGAGAAGTCGGTGTACGACCTCATCGTGCGCCGCTTCCTCGCATGCTGCTCGAAGAACGCCCGCGGTCTGCAGACGACCGTCGAGATTGCCATCGCGGGCGAGTCCTTCTCGGCGACGGGTCTGTCTATTTCGCCCAGCGGAGACACGCACGGAAGTACTGATCTCAGTGCGCAGGTCTGGTTGTGCGCGAGCGCAACTACCTCGACGTGTACCCGTACGACCGCTGGACGGGCAACCATCTCCCGGACTTTGAGCTCGGAGAGCGCTTCCAGCCCGATGAGCTCGCTCTGCGCGAAGGTACCACGACCCAGCCGGCGCTGCTCACGGAGGCGGATCTCGTCTCGCTCATGGACAAGAACGGCATCGGTACGCAGAGCTTTGCCCTCCACCTCGCGGACGCGCAAGTTACCCACACCTCGACTCGCAGGTACCGACGCGACGATCGCCGAGCACATCGCCAAGATCATCGAGCGCGAGTACGTTTTCAAGCAGCGAGAAGGCGGCATCGAGTACCTCGTTCCGTCAACACTGGGAATCGGGCTCGTCAAGGCGTACGACTCGGTCGGGCTCGAGAACTCGCTCACCAAGCCGCACCTGCGGCGTCTTGTACGTCCTGCTGACCAATTGACACGTTTGAGCGCTACTGACCTGTCGCGGTGCAGACCGAGCAGCGGCTCGTGCAGATCTGCGACGGCGTCAAAACGAAGAACGATGTCGTGCAGCAGACGCTCGATGAGTACCGTGATGTCTTGTTCCGCACAAGGCAGCAGATGGCCGCGTTCGTCGCTGTGCGTCTTGACGATCTCCTTCGTCTTCCCTATGGCGCTCATCTGCTCGCCGCGTTCGCAGGCTGTGCGGCAGTATGTGGAGGGTCCAGCAGGGCAAGGCGGCGGGGGCGGCGGAGGGGCCGGAGGGGGCGGTGGAGGAGGCGGTGGAGCAGGACGAGGTCGGCGAGGCGGCGGGCCGGGCGCGAATGACAGCGACGACGACGACCCGCCCGGCGGCGGAGGACGAGGTGGTCGGGGTGTAGGCCGCGGTCGCGGTCGAGGAGCCCGCGGGGGAGCCGCCGAACGTGGCCGAGGCGCAGCACGGGGGCGAGGGCGGGGCACTGGTGCAGCGAAGGGGCGCGCACCGGCTGCGAAGCGAACGAAGGAGGAGGATGAAGGTGCGTTCCGCTTCCGGTTTTTTACGAACGTTGTTGACCCTCTACTATGACAGACGACTTCCACTTCGACGACGGCGCTGACGACGGTGACGAGGGACCGCCGCCCGAGGCTCCCTCGTGCAACTGCCCTGCTGCGGCCGCCGAGCGCACCGTTGCGAAAGAAGGCCCGAACAAGGGTCGGCGCTTCTTCGGCTGCGCTAAGGGCCGCGACGAGTCGTGCGGCTTCTTCGCTTGGGCCGATGCGACGGGTCTGGCTCAGATCGGACCGCAACCTGGAAGTGGCGGCGGGCCAAGCGGCATCGTGCCCAAGAAGCGGCCAATCGCCAACGCTTCGAATGTATGTGTTGCTCGGTCTGACTTCGTCCGCATTCGCTCACTAGACCGTCTTCTGCAGCACCAGGCCAAGCGCACCAGTGTCACCGCTTCGACCGACGAGCTGCGCTGCGAGTGCGACCTAACTCCGTCGCGATACACCTCATCGAAAGAAGGCACGTCTCCGCCTTCACGCACCCGGTCCTTTGACAACTGACTCGTTGAGTGTCTCAGGGCCGAATCAGGGCCGCGCGTTCTTCAAGTGTCCCAACGTCTCGAAGAACGCACAGTGCAGGTTCTTCGCCTGGGCCGATGAGCTGCCCGGCGGGGATCGAGTCGACACAAGCTCGACAGGCGGCGGTCGGAGCGGTCATCAAGCTAGTGGACGCGGCGGAGGAGGAGGCGGTGGTGGCCGAGGAGGCGGCAGCTGCTTCAGCTGCAACGAAGGTGAGTCTCCCATGCCGCCTTGCGCTGCTCAGATGCTGACCTCCATTCTATAGACGGTCATTGGGCGCACGAGTGCCCTAACTTGGACCGGCCCGGTGGCGGCGGCGGCGGCGGCGAACGAGGCGGCGGCGCAGGAGGGTCAGGGCAGAGGGAGTGCTTCGTCTGCCATGAGTGTGCGTCCTCGTGATCCTTCGTAGTCAGGCGCTGTGCTGACGGCTTGTGTGCAGTCGGTCACTGGGCAAAGGAGTGCCCGCAGCGTGGAGCGGCAGGGGGAGGAGGCGGTGGAGGAGGGCAGTCTGGTAGCGGCGGGTCCGGCTACTCGTGCTTCAAGGTACGTCTCTCACCTTCCTCCCTTGTGATATGTGCGACTGATAGCCAACGCGTGTTCCGCAGTGCGGCGAGCGTGCGTTGCCCCGTGGAACCTGGATGGTGCTGACACGGCCACTGACGACTTGCGACCTACGCAGAGGGCCACTTCTCGTCCACTTGCACATCCGACGTCGGCCCTTCTGTGTCTCGTAAGAGCGGTTCAGGGACCCGAAGCCGTCAAGGGGCGCAGAGCGGAGCCCGCAAGACTGGCGGCGGGCGGTCGCGAGCGAAGAAGGCGGCAAGTGACGATTGGGACTGAGGTCATGCGCATGTCCGTGTTACAAATGTGTTGTTGTAGCCATCAAGGTTCTGCACTCTGGTTCTCGTCTCGACGACGGTGATGGCGAGAGTTCCGAAACGGTTCAGCGGTGCAGGCGATGTACAGTGAACTGCTTCGGCTTTCTGTCCATCTAGGCTCACTGATTGCAGTGTTATAACGACGATAGGCTCTGAGCGC
The DNA here is from genome assembly GCF_050403205.1 of Rhodotorula paludigena. NCBI lineage: Eukaryota > Fungi > Basidiomycota > Microbotryomycetes > Sporidiobolales > Sporidiobolaceae > Rhodotorula > Rhodotorula paludigena. The sequence continues at coordinate 163,195 of NW_027481416.1, read as the reverse complement.
GTGCCCGTGACGAGGCCCGCAGTGAGCGGTGTCGAGGATTGGTGCTGCTTTCGCTTTCGCTCGTGGACCGACCTCCCATCACAGATTGACACCTCTGCGATCGTTCTATTAGCCCTTGCTCATCTGATTGCAAAGCAGAGGCAGACTACGTCAGTAGTCCATGACGCGCAAATGGGCAGGAACGACAATGCGAAGCTGCACGAGAAGGTCCACGATGTTGACATGTCGGAGTAGCATGTCCTCTTGGCCGACGAGCACTACGACCATCCCTACAGCCTCTCGTCGACAAAGTCGATCAGCGCAGCACGGTGAGATGACAAGTTGGGCACGAGACAAATGAGTGCGACTCGCTACATTGGACAACCTCCTAGTCGTCGTAGTACGCGTCACTGAGCGAGAACACTCGCACGTTGAGCACGATGAGATCTGCAACAACGAGAAGGACGAGGAGCGCGAGCCCGACGGTGACGAGCGCCTTCTTGCGCTTCTGCAACGCAGTGCTCCTCACCCGCCCGTCACCATTCCCAGTGCGCGAGAGCGCCTGCTCGTCGTGGATGTATGCGCCCTTCTCGAGGTCTACTTCGCCGCCGACGAGGTATGCCCGCGGTCTCACGCCCGCAAGCGCGACCTCGGTGCTGGACGTGCGCGACCCGTTGCTCGATGCGCCGTGGCGGTCGAGCGGCGCGGCTCCTTCCCAGGGGCACAGATAGAGGCGCTTGAGGCGCTCGGACTCGGTCTCGGTGCGCAGGGTGCGGGAGGAGGGCTGGACGGCGCGGTGAGAGGCGTACGAAGGCGGAGGAGCGTGAGCAGGCGGCGCGGGGGGACGCGCATGGCGAGGCGGCTGGTCGACGACGGACTGTGCCGCGTTGAGGTGAAGAAAAGACGACGAGTGGGAGAGAGAGGTGCCGTGGTGAGGGAGGGAAACCGTCGAGTGCGACGAGACTTCCTCCGAGTCGGACCGCGACAACAGCGAGGGCTGCAGTGCGGTGCGTGTACCCGCCTCGGCGATCTGCGAAGCTGACGAGGCAGCAGGCCCGCCCGCACGCAAATCTTCGAGGCTGACGGAGCGCGGAACCTGGTCGAGCGACAGCCCCGAGGCGCTGCTCAAGTCCGGGCGAAGGTAGATCGACGAGACCCCATCCTTCCGACCGTTCTTCGCCAGTACGACGCCGACGCTGGACGATACCGAGTAGATCGAGGCGGTTCGGCGGGTCTGCTTGAGCGTGCGGACCGTATCGGCGACGTCTGGGCGCGCTTTGGCGGCGACCTCATCGTGAAGCACGTCTTGTGGGGTTGGCGGATGCACGTCGACTGCGACTGCTGTCTCGCGAGTCGTGTCAGGCCGGCCGAGCGACGGTTCAACCGCTGCAAGCTGCGAGTCGCCCTTCAAAGACGCGAGACGCGCGTGGCGATCGGTGCTTGCGCTCGTCAACGTCGAAGCCTCTTTCGGAAGCGACGAGGTTCTCGGGCGGGGTGCCCGCTGCGAGAAGGTCGAGATGCCGAATGCGGACGGCCCCACAGTGCGACCTTGGCGGCTGGTGATGTGGATAGGCCTGGGCGGCGTGCGACGATCAGACATGCTGTGGCGTTCAGCTTTGGCTGTTGGACAATATGACGGAGAGACGGAAGGAAGAAACTGCGTCAGGGAGGCTTGTGAGCAAGGCAGGATCGACGGGGAGGTCGAGGTGGACTTACGGCGACACCGGGTCGAGGAGCGAAAGGTGGGAAGGGCGAATTGCTACTCGGCCAGCGAGAAAGCAGGGGAGGACGGATCGGAAAAGGGCCAGCAAGACAAGGAGGGCAAGCGAGGACACGGGGTGAGGCAGGACAAGGCGGGTTCGCCGATGTAGGAGAGCGTCTGAGCGCAGCACAGCACAGACCAGCGGAGGCTTGGAAGACAAGGCGCAGCGCGCTCACCGCGAGGACAAGGGAAGCAGAGAGGGCCCGAGCGACGCGACCACCTCACGTGGGAAGCGGGACAGAGCTCTGAGGAGTCTCTCTGAAACTATCTCGACGCCCCAGCGACTGCCTCAGGCTGCACAGAGAGAGTGATGCTGCCTGGACGAGGAAGAGCCGACACTCTCCCTCGAACTCGTCGTCGACCTGGCCATGTCGGGCTACAAGTGAGCTGTTTGCGCATTGGCGATTGAAACACATCCACTGATCACCAAACGCCTCACAGCGACCCGTATCGGTACCCTCGCGAGGAGCACCGCGGCAGAGACTCGCCGTACCGCGATGAGCGCGGTGGCGGCCAGGGAGACGGCGGGAGGGGCGGTTACGGTGGCGGAGGCTATGGGCAGGGCGGTCATCGCGACTATAGGGACGACCGCGGCTACGGCGGCGGGGGAGGACGCGGACGAGGCTGGGACGACGACGGGAGGGACCACAAGCGAGGCCGGTACGAGGTGCGCAGGACTCGAGGAGTATCGAGCGATACGAGATCAGGGCTGACGTCCACTCCGCACAGGACTACGACCGTCCGCGCGGGGACAACCGCTCGCCGTTCCCTCCCTCCGGTCATGCGACTCCTCCGGCGCCTCACGGCTACTCGTCTTATGGCCAGCCCGCGTACCCCCACCAAGCACACACGAGTGGGCACGAACAGCCCCGCGACGGACGCGCAGGGTCTCAACCTGCAGCGGGCGGCGCCCGCAAGCCCGTCGTTCCCGAAGCGCCCTCATCCTCGGTCATTCTCCTGGGCTTGCCGCTGCACGTCAACGACGCCCTCCTCCGGCAGTTCCTCGAAGACATGGGTGCTTCGATCGATACGACTACCGTCATCTTCGACCGCACGACCCAAACCTCGAAAGGTTTCGGGTTCGCCAAGTTCAGCTCGGTCGAGCACGCGCGCGCGTTCGTCGAGCCCAACTTTCCGAGCATCCCCTGGCGTGAACACGGCGCGCCGGGTCAGTCGGACGGTATGCGCATCAAGATCAATTACAGTCAGAAGACGGGCGGATGGAGGGAGGACCAAGGCGCAACAGCGCGCTTGACGGAGGATCAGCGCAAAGCTGAAGGTGCGCATGCCCGCTCAACCGCCCGCTGAAACGATGAAGTAGTCCGCTGACATCAACTTCTTTGCAGGCGCGCAACAAGGTTTCTACGTCAACGACGGGACTAAGGACATCGGCACCAAGCCGCGCAACATGCTTCTTCTGCGCGGCATCGACCCGCTCACGAGTGAGGAAGACATTGTGTCTGCTCTCGTCCGCATCGGAGGTCGTGCGAGTCAAGCACTTGCCAAGGGCGGCATCAAGCGGGTCATGATCGTCAAGGACCGCGCTTCTCGGAGCAGCTGGGGCTTCGCTTTCGTGGAGTTTGACGACGTGCGAGTGCGTGGGCTGTTTGCGAACTACAGACGGAGCTCGTCACTCACAGCGACCGTTCCTGCGCAGCTCGCTTCCGATGTTCTCGCTGCGGCCTTTACCCCAACGCTCCATCCTACCGGCTTCCGCATCCGCAACTCGATCGTCGCCGCCTCGTACGCGCACGAGAACTCGTTCGTGCCGGTCTACTCGCCCTCAGCATGGTCGTTCCGCGGCGACGCGAACGCCCTGTCGATCTACTGGGACGAGAAGGGCTTCACGCAGCCGTACGTCCCGCCACCGCCGCCGAAGCAAGAGGACGCCATGCGCAACGTCCCGAAAGGCCCTCGCGCGCACGTCGAGGCCGAGGTCGACGCCGACATGGCAGCTTTCTTCGACGACCTGGAGGCGGACCTCCCGCTCGGCGCCGCGGAGGAACTGCTCGCAGCCGGTCCCGCCGAGACGGCTGACCCAAGCGCAGCAGCTGCAGCTGCACCGACACTTGCCCCGCCAGCCGCCGCTCTTCCGCCTCCCGGCAGCGTTGCGCCCATCTCGATCAAGCCCATCTCTGCCGTTCCGCCTGCTGCTTCTGCCTCTGCTGTCTCGTCCGCTTCCGCCAGCAGGCCCGACACGCCCGTCAAGTCTTCAGCGCCGCCTGCTGCTCCTGCTGCAGCCGCGCCTGCGGCGGCGCAGGCTTCGGCTGTTCCGCTTGGAGGTGCGCGTTCCGCAGCTTACCTTCAGATGAGCAGGCTGACATCGGTAAATTGCTTACACGCAGGGAAGGAAAAGAAGAGCGATCTGATCGTCAGCCGCAAAGCAGCGCCCAACATTGCCAAGTGGAACGTCAAGGCGAAGGAGATCCGCTCGGATGCTCCTTCCCCGGCCGCGAAATCCAAGGCGGGCGCGGCAGACGCGGCCCCCGCTGCTGCGTCTGCGGCCGCTTCGACGTCAACGACGCCGGTACTTGCTTGAGCACGCTCATCATCCTGCTTGTGTTCCCGTATTGACCGTCCCATGCGGCGCTTTCTCCGCTTTCAGCAGTCTCCGGCAGCCATCGCTTCTGCTCCTTCCACCGCCGCTACTGCGGCACCTACCGCAGCTGCAGGCGCAGTCGCGTTCGACGACCCCGAGTTTGAGCACGGCGACCCCGTCTCGTTCGTATGCTTGCTGTGCCAGCGCCAGTTCAAGTCGGTGCCCGAGCTGCGCAAGCATAACGACAAGTCTCAGCTGCACAAGGGACATCTCCTCGCAAAAAGCACCCCTGCCACCTGCCAGCTCTAACGCTGGATCTGTTTGTTGTGCGCTACAGACGAACCTCGCCAAGCCGGAGGTCGTCGCCGCCTGCGCCACTCGCAAGGCCGACAAGCTCAAGAAGCATGCCGCCGCCGCCGCCGCCGCGTCAGCTTCAGCCGAGCCTGCCGCGCCGTCCAAGCCAAAGTATGTCGACCGCGCAGCCGCTCGCCGTGAGGCGCTCGGCCAGGACGACTCGCACGGGCCCGGTGGCGCCGGCGCGGGTAAGAAGCGCAAGTTTGACGGGCCCGAGAAGGAGGAGAAGGCGGTTGTGGTCCCGCCGAATCAGAACGGGCTCGAGGAGAGCAACGCCGGGAGGAAGATGCTCGAAAAGATGGTGCGTGTTGCGGTCCTCTCTTCCTCGCAGACTGAGCTGTTTTTCGGTCGGCGATGTTGCATAGCCGGACCCTACTCACGCTCGTCGACTTTGCAGGGCTGGACGGCCGGCGGAGGACTCGGCGCCTCGGGCGACGGGCGAGTCGACGCAGTGCAGGCGCACCAGTTCCAGGCAGGAGCTGGTCTTGGTGCGACCAAGGGTGCTTCTTCTCACTGAGCTGCGTCATGACATCCTGCTGACGCTCTGGACACCTGCAGGCCTGGCTGTTGGCACGGAGGACGCGACGACAAGCATGACATATGCGGAACGTATGCGCGAGAAGGCGGCCAGGCGCTTTGAGGGCGCTTCGTAAACCGGCGCGGTCTGCAACAACGTACTGTCGTCTGATCCAGTATCTTGCATGCGGCGGAGAAGAAAAGGCGTTCGGGAGGGAGAGGGGGAAGCGGCCCCGCTTGCTCGTTGCCTTTCTTCGAAGCGAGGCTTGTTCTCCCTTCAGGCCCTTCCAGCCTCTTTCTTCGAAGCTGCTGTTGCGCTGCACGAATGGAATGGACTCAGTCGAGGTGCTCGACCTCGCGTCGGGGACAGACCGAGCCGTGCGCGGACGCTCGCCGTCTCCTGTTCGCAGCGACGAGATGAGGACGGCCGAAGCGCGAGATGTGCTCTCGCCAGTGAGCTTGCTCGACTCGGACAACGAGCAAGTAGGTACGCAGCTGTCCCACTCGCTTGCAGTTCTCAGATCGCGCTGACCCGCCCCCCTCGAGCAGCTGCACCGCCTTCCACGCTTCGAGCAGCTCTCGAGCTCGAGGACGTCGACGAGATGGGCAGGCGGCCCTTCCTACACCGAGTTTCAACAGCGTACCAGAGCCAGGGCGTGTTTTCCGCTCCGCAGACGGCCGAGTCCAACCAGGACTCGTCGGTCGGGATCCGCTCGCTCGCTTTTGGCATCTTTCCCTCGTCGTCGTCGTTCTCCGGCGAGTGGGAGCGCGAGGGTCGTGGCGTCGACAAGCTTCTCGTCGAGAAGCGCCAGAAGGACAACAAGGTGCTGCTTGTTGCTCGCATGTGGGACGAGGCGGGCCCAGCGAGCCTGAGCGCAGGAACGGCGTCGAGCATCCGTGTGACTATTGAGGTACGTCGAATGACCCTTTTGCAGATTGGTCAAGCTCACGCGCGCGATGCATAGGCCAGCACGATCGACCACTGCCGTAGCGCGCCGGGCGGCACGTCGCTCTACCTCTCGCTGTCCCGTCCGCCGACCTTCGAGATACTTCCCGCCCGTCCGCCGGGCTCGCTCAAGCCGCAGGCGAGACAGGTTCCCGCCTTCGACGAGGCACATGCTCAGGTGGCCGGATACGCCAGCTGTGCTCTGCGGATCAAGCTTCGCTCTCGCGTCGAATTCGTCGCCTTCGTCGAGCACGCCGAGCGGGCGGGTCTGCCGCGCATCGTCAACGAGAACGTGGCGCTTGAGTCATCGTTGCGCTTCGGCGCCACAACTCTCGCCCTCCTCGCGAGCTGGCTCCTCACGCTCGACTTCCGCATCGCATTTCAGCTGGAAAAGCTCGTGCGGAACGGGCTCATCGGTGCCGCCAAAGTCTTCGGACTTCGTGTCAGAGTCGACGAGCTCATCCTGGAGCGGGATGTGCGCGAGACGGAGCGCGTCCTAGCGTTCTTCGCGGACCGTCTTGCGATGCTCGAACCCGGTGGCGAGGGCGGCGACACGACGGACGAAAAGAAGGCTGCCTCGTCATCTCAAGCAACAGTGACTGCTGCAAGGCGGCAGCGGCGGAAGACCGACACAGCCGTGCTCGTGCTCGACGGCGAGACGAGCGGCGCGCCGCGAAAGCAGCGGCGCAAGACGGACTCGTTCATCGTCACGCTCGACTCGGACGACGACGATCAGCGCGTTGAGGACGACGATGACGATGTTCTCGTTGTCGGCGCCTCCCTCCCCTACTTCCGCGGCATTGCGAGCCGGCACCCTGCACAGCTCTCGCTCTCGGACCTTCTCCTCCTCCTCGACCGCGCCGTCTCCGAGTCCGCCGTGCTCGGCCAGCTGCTTGCCGACGCCGAAGAGTCGCAACTGGTCCGACAAGTCACGCTCACACCAACTCGCACACTCCTTTCCGGCCCCGTACTCTGCGACACGAATACGGTCATTCGCTCGTACGCCCACCCGCAAAACTTCCTCACGATTGCCGTCCGCCACGAAGATGGTGCCCGACTCACCGACCGAGACGAGCATATACTCAATTCGCGCTTCAAGCACGTCTTCCGCGACGGCTTCGACCTCGGCGGCCGAAGCTTTCAGTTCCTCGCATGGTCTTCGTCGGGCCTCAAGAGCGGCTCGTGCTTCTTCGTGTCGACATTTCAGCACGAAGGTCAGCTTGTCACGCCTGCATCAATTCATAAGGGCATCGGCGACTTCCGCGGGACCGAGACCGCGCTCATCCCGGCAAAATACATGGCGCGCATCGGTCAGGCTTTCAGCTCGTCAAAGCCGACTCTCAAGCTCGACGCGAGCCAAATCATCCTCATCCCCGACGTCGCATCGCCCTCGGGCTCGTGCTTCAGTGACGGCGTCGGACTCATCTCGACTGCTCTCGCTGCCGACGTCGTGGCTGCACTCGGGCTCAAAGTCAACGCGCAGCAAAGCGCTCCGACTTGCTTCCAGTTTCGTATGGGCGGCGCAAAGGGTGAATCTCGGCGCTCACGCTCAGCCGTCCTTCTCCATTTGCGCCTCGCTGAAACCGAAACATTGCAGGAATGCTTCAGGTCGACCCGTCTCTGCAGGACAAGGTCGTCGCCGTCCGTCCTTCGCAGGTCAAGTTCAAGTCCGAGTTGACGCACCTCGAAATCGCCGGCACCTTCGACGCCGGCCCCGCCTTCCTGAACCTCCCGCTCATCAAGCTTCTGGAAGACCTCGGCGTGCCGTCAGCTCGCTACCTCGATTTGCAATCTGCTGCGACACGCAAGATACGCAAGTCGCGCTCAACGCTGCGCTCGGCGATCAAGCTCGTGCAGGACTATTCCCTTGCCCCCGGGACCGGCTTCTCCTCCACGCTCGCTTTCCTCGCCACTTCAGCCGACACTGCTTCGGCGGCATTCCTCAATCCTTTCGTCTCCCGCTGTCTCGACGCGAGCGTCACGCACGCCCTGCGCGACATCAAGCACAGCGGGCGCATCCCGCTCCCCGGTTGCTACAACCTCGTCGGCGTGCTCGATATTGACGGCTGTCTCGCCGCGGACGAGGTGTACGCGCGCATCTCGCGCGCGGACGGCTCGCAGGAGTACTTGAGCGGGACGATCGCCATCTCCCGCTCGCCGACGAACCACCCGGGAGACTGCAGACTCGTCAAGGCGGTCGGGAAGCTGCCCAAGGGTGCTGGCGAGCGCATCAGGGGGCTCACCAACTGCGTCGTCTTCTCCTGCCATGGCTACCGGTCGCTGCCATCAATGCTGGCTGGAGGTGCGTGGATCTGTCCGACCACAGTCCGCGCCCATGCTCACGTGCGAATATCCGTAGGCGACCTCGATGGGTATGTCCCGGTCGCGAGAGCCCAGTACGCTCAATTGACGTCTGTCCATCTGCAGCGACGTCTATCTCCTCCTGACCGCCGAAAGTGGCCTCGTCCCCGCTGCCGAAAAGATCGCCGCGCCTGCTGCCTACGACCCCTCGCCGACCGTCAAACTCGACCACGAGGTGACTGTCGCTGATGGCGGCGACTTCTTCTTCCAGTGTGCGCCGTCCTCAGCTCTTCCGCTCCTCCGCTGGCAGCTGACGAGACTTGCGGAGCAGACATCACGCAAGACCGGACAGGTCTGGTTGCAACACGGTACGCACTTCCGATCTCGTGTTCAACTACGATCTCGTCTCATCCCTGTGCTGCAGGCAGCTGCATTTGGCCGACGTCTACCCGGAGGGACTTTACCACCCGGACTGCCTCAAGCTCGCGCAGCTGCACTGTGCGTCCTCACGAGCCCCAATCTCGTCTAGGGAGCTGGTTCTCACGACGTCCACGGGCAGCCGACTGCGTCGACTCGGCAAAAAGTGGCACGTTCGTTCCAGCAACGGCAATTCCGCGAGTTCCGCCTCGCGGCTGGCCAGACTTCCTTGCAAACGACTCACCCGATTCGTATCGTTCGCCGAAGGCGCTGGGCCAGCTCTATCGCGCCATCGGTGAAGAGGCTTTCTCGTCCGCGGCGGATGCGTCCTTGACGACCGGCAATCCACTCACTGCGCTCGACCCCTTGCGCTCCCTTACCGACTCGCTCGCAAATCTATCGATACCGTACCTCTCCGCCTCCCGCCTTCCTCATCCCGTTCGGAATCTCGTCGAGCACTTTCGCGCTTACCTCGCCTCGTTCTCCTCCGAGCTGTCCAAGCTTCTCTCGCTCGGCGGCACCTCTCAGCGGGGCACCGGCGCCACGACAGGGCTCGAGGAAGAAGCTCTCTTCCTGAGCGTCTCGCTCGGCGTGCGCCGCCTGCGCAAGGACGACAAGCTCGCGACGAGCCGCCGGCGCGAACAGGCCGGCGAGCTCTTTGCGCTCGTGCGCCGGCTCATTCGCCAAAGGCCGGACAAGAGGAACGGCAGCGCGGAGGAGGCGGTCGTGCACGCGTGGGCAGCGTGGCATGCTGCTGTTGAGGAGAGTGAGGACCGCGCCAAAGCCGCGGTCGTAAGGGGCAAGAGGCGGGCGAGCGGGACAAGCGTGTCGGCAGAGGCGCAAGGAGAAGGGAGGGGCATCGGCCTGAGGACGTGGGGCTGGCTGGCACTCGGCGTGCTGGTCGAGCAGTTGCAGGCTGTCGAGCGCGAGAAAGTAGAGGTCATCACGATAGACTGAACTTCCACTTCGTCGTCACTGCCGTCTCTCGGTACACCAGAAAGCAGACAAGCTCGATGTACCGATAGATGCTTGAAATGCGGTCTACCCCTCGTAACGGCTGAAATCTAAGGGAGAAGGAGCTTCACCCGTTCCGCCGAGCGCATCGAGCCCTGCAGGAAACCGATGTCAGCCTGGCTTAGAAGTCAGCAAAGAGAGAGGGATAACGTACATCCCCAACCATCGCCCGCCGTCGGTGCCGTCGACGGCCCGCTCGTCTGCGCATTTCCGCCCGTCGATGCCCCGGCTGCCATCGCCGCTGCAGCGGGAGCTCCGGCCCCTATGAGCGGAAAGGCGGTCGCGAAGTTGGCGACCGTGAACTGAGGCAGGAAGGGCGAGACGGCGTTCGGAGCAGCTGGCGGCACGGGCGAAGTATAGCCCGACACGGGTCCGGACGCAGAGAGAATACTGTCAGGCTGAGTTGGTGGAATGGTCGTGCGAGCGTTCGAGGGGACCAAGGGCGCGTTGAACGAGGACAACGGGTCGGAGGACGATATACTGGGCGCAGTGAAGGCGGACGCGCGGCTCTGCAGATCGTGCAAAGGCGGAAGAATGGGTTGTGCAGAGGTCGACGCCGCCGGGATGAAGCTCTGATTGAGAGGTGTAGACTGATAAAGCGGGTGCACCGGTGCGGCGTTCTGCAGCGACGAGAGGTACGCTATTGCTGCCGCTTCTGCCGAACTGGCGTGGTGTTGCTGCATCGGGCCGGTGGGCCGCGGTAAGATCGGCGCGTCCAGAGGGTGATACTCCTCATTGTCGCGGCCTGCGAGCGGTGAAGGCACTGGAGGTGCTCCTGCTGACAGCGCCGGCGTAGCCTGCAGCATCTGCGCGAGCGCGGCATTCGGTGACGGGCCATCGGGCGAAGAGGCATTGCCGTTCGAAGGCGAATCGCGGATCGACGACTTCTTGCGCTGCTTGCGCTCGAGGCGCGTTGGCGGACCGAGGATCGACAAAACGGCGTCGGTCCCTTCTGCGAGCGAGTCGCCGACATCGACGACCGCACCAAGACCCAGCGGGACCGAGATGGCGTTTTGCAGGCTCAGGAAAGCCCTGTTGCGCAGGTTGTGCAGGCGCGGGACGAAGGCTGCGACAGGCGCACCGCCCGATCCGGCCGACTCGAAGATGGCGATAGCCTCGTTGATCTGGCCCCAGGCGTGCGGCGCGAGCATCGACTTGGGCGACTTGATGACAAGCGATGACTGCGCAACGGAAGCGGCGAAGGCGTGGAAGTAGACGTGCCACCAGCGCGTGCATGTGGCTGGATTGAGGCCGTTCCACGACCTGGCGACGGCGAGGAGATACACGGCGGTTTCGAGCGAGACTGCGGCGACGCTTGCCGCCCACGGGGACTGCAGCGGCTCGTCCGAGTATTGGAGCAGCGCCTGCGCGAAAGCCGGCTTGTGCAGGTAGAAGCAGACTTGCGAGAACATCTGCGAGTGCGAGATCAGAGCAAGTTGGTCGAGGAATTTGGGCGTAATTCGACAGGCCGGAACATACCTGGTCGAGCGTGTGGGCGCGCATGCGGAGTACGAGATCCTTCTCGGGCTCGTCGGGCGGGGGCGGGAGCTGCGGAATGCCCGTCGGCTTGACGACGATCGCGTCGGGCGGGAGTGCGCCCGAGCGGAATTCGGCGGGCGTCGCCTTGACGAGGTCCCGCATGTCCTGGTCGAGCGCGAGGATAGTCGAATATGAAGGCGTTGCGACCGAGAAGGCCGTGTCGATGACCTTGCCAATCTGGATGCCGATCTTCCATTTCGCGCGCTGGTAGCCATCGGCATCGTCGGGCATGCGCGTGTCGATGTGCTCATCGCGCAGCATGTGCGGCCGACCTGAAATGAAGCTCTGCATGCGCTCGAGCGTGACAAGCTCCCACATGACGCGTCGTCGACGATTAAGCTCGGCGCCGGTGAGGCCGAAGGCGGATCCGTCGCGATGAAGGCCTTGCGTGACAAGCATCCGCATGGCCATGCCGAGAATAGGCCAGAGCGTCTCTCCACCCTGGTGGAAGTCGTGGTGATTGAGGAGGAAGTTTGCGCTGAGCTGGAGCGTCTGAATGCCAGCCAGCGTCGAGTTGGCGAGGAAGCGGGAAGCGGCGAGGGTGTTGTGAGCGAGGATGAAGTAGTGGTGTGCGTCGGGATTAGGCGTGGCGGGAGAAAGAGGGTCGAACAGGGTGCCGAGACAAAGAATAATGAAGACGCAGGCGAGCTTCGAACCGTGCGGATCGTGCGGCGTCCATGCCGAGGTCCAGTAGTCGTCCCAGTAAACCGCCTCTTCGACCGGTGTGAACTGGAACGAGAGATATCTCCACTGAGGAAAGTCAAGATCAGCATCGGGACGCGAGAATAGGGCGATAGTGGGTCCGCGCACATAGTTGTCGGATAGCCGTCGTGCTTCTTCCTCGTCCGGCAGGAAGCCACGCAAACGCTCCAGTTCCGCCGCCTTCGGGTACTGGTTGCCGAGCTGGATGTACGGGTATCTCGTGATCTCGTCGACGGGGTCGGCAATCGAAGTTGCGCTGACGACGCTGTCCGAGTCGCCATCGCCATTCTCCTACAGAGCATGTGCGTCAGGGGATGTCTACGTAAGATGTCGGAGGAAACGTGCGCACCTCGTAGTAGTAGGCGGACCCGGCGGCTGCGCCCAAGAAGCGTGTTCGCCCGTTTTCGGCGATGCTGAGTGACCCGACTCCGACGAGCACCTTTTGCACCGCGTCGTCCTCAAGCTTCTCGTCCTCGGCTTCCTCCTGCAGCATGCTCGCCTCGGCCGCTTCATCCTCGAGCCCCAGGCGCTCGTCGATCGTCGCCTCAAGCTCCCTCGTCAGCGTCGTCGAGCGCTTGTTCGCCTCCTCGAGCTTGAGCGGCGGCGGAATACGCTCGTCTGCTCCGAGGTCGCGCACAATCGACTCGAGTTCGTCGACGCGCCGGAGGAGAGCGGCGAACTCGGCGGCGATGCGGACGGCACGCCCTGGCGGCTTGGCAACGCCGACCGGGCAGATATCGGCGCAACCTCGCTTGCGGCAAGCAGAACAGGCTGAGCGTGAAGGACGCAGAATCGGGTCGAAGTGATGGAACGTAGAGGTGAAAGCGCAGGGATGGACACGGTCAATGAATGCTTGTCAGACGGGATGGCTGATTGACGCACGGAAGTCGCGGTCACACTTGAGCTTGAGCCTACAAAATTAGCACGAAGAGGTCAAGGTCAACGAAGTCCACGCGCTGCCTCGCAGCAACTCCACCTCAGGCGACGAGACGTCGGTGGCCGTCTGCCGAGTCTGCATGAGCACGGCGAGTGGAGAAGAGATAGCGCACCTCCTGCATTCCTGACAGCTCACGACAGGCCGAGCCCTCGAGCGCTTTGCCTGCGTCGCCGTTCCCTTGTCCTGCGGATCCAGGAGCGGCGGAGCGGGAACGAAGCGTGTCAACACCGCCGTCGTGCACCACCTGGGCGGCCGCGCAGGGCTCCCAGAGTACGTACCTTTGCGTCTGGTCCAATCCCGGCCGCGCGTTTGCCGCGTGACCTCGAAGTTGCAGCTTGTCCGGTATCGGACGAAGTGGATGCGACCGGATCCATCCTGGCGCGCGAAGGCCTCGCCGGGCTGTTCAGCAGTAGCGTGCAAGCTCTTTGAGCAATGCTGGGGTGAGCACGGGCCCGCGAGAGGCGAGTAGAACCGGTCAAGCGATGCGGAGGCGGAGATAGACTTGATCGTGCCAGTCGCAAGGGGGAAGGAGAGACTTTCTGTTGATGTACGCTAAGGACAGTCGTCGCTGGATAAGCGAAAATGTAGGCTCTGGGCAACGCTAGAGAGCCAGGTAAGCATTGCCTCAGCAGCGGCCGAATGACCTTCGCGGACTCCCTCGACCAAGGAGAACACACGACAAGGTCGGTCTATGCTGTACACTGCGCGACACCAGCGAGTATAGTCTATGCGACGCGTCACTGCGCGCCCCGACCGACGCGCACCTCCTCCTCCTGGACCTCGCCCGCCTCTCTCCCCTCGACCTCCTCGAGCTCCTTGAGGTCCCGTCCGCCTGGCGCAATGTCGGCGTTCTGCTGCTCCCACATGCGGCGGTACACGCCTTCCTCGCCGCGCGCCATAAGGCTCGCGTGCGTGCCCTGCTCAGCGACGTGCCCGTCGCGCAGGACAATGATGAGGTCGGCATCGGCGACTGTCTTCAGGCTGCCAGGCGCGAACCTGTCAGCGTTTCCCGCGCGACCAAGCTCATGACCATGCGAGACGCACCGGTGCGCGATGAAGATGCTAGTGCGCGACTTGCTCAGCAGCGTCTGATTGATGTTGCGCATCAAGTCGACTTCAGTCGTCGTGTCGAGCGCCGAAGTCTGCCGCGCACAGCAGAGTCAATATCTAGCTCACAAGCAAGCAGTGAGAGATGAGAGAACGTACCGCCTCGTCAAAGAAGAGGATCTTCGGGTCCTTGAGCAGCAACCTCGCGACCGCGAGGCGCTGCTTCTCGCCTCCGCTGATCATCATGCCGCGCTCGCCGACCTTGGTCTCCCACTTGTCCGGCAGCGCCTCAATCGTGCGGTCGACATTGGCGAGACGCGCCGCCTCCTTGACCTCTTCGTCGCTCGCGTCGAGGCGCCCGTACCGGATGTTGTGCATAATGTCGCTGTGGAAGAGCGGCGTCTCCTGCGGGACGACGCCGATCTCGCGCCGTAGACTCTCGAGCTCGACGTCGCGCAGCTCCTGGCCGTCGATGAAGATCTTGCCCTGCGACGGCTCGTAGAAGCGGAAGAGGAGGCGGAAGACGGTCGACTTGCCGCACCCTGAGGGGCCGACGATGCCAACCTTCTTGCCCGCCGGGATCGTAAACGAGACGTTGCGGAAGATGGGACGGTCGCGGTGGTAGCCGAATGCGACATTCTCAAAGCGGATCTCGCCGCCCTTGGTGAGCGCGAGAGGCTTGGCGTTCGGTGAGTCCTGCAGCGAACGCATGAGCCGGGAGCCCTGACATGGCAAGGGTTGGGCACGCACCTTGATCGTGAGACCAACGCCTTGCAGGTTGAAGAGCGTGTCCATGTCGATCAAGCTCTGGCGGAGCTCGCGGTAGACAGTGCCTGTGAAGCGCGCTCTGATTAGACTGTCACAGGTACGGGCAGACGGCTCCGAGCGTACCGAGGAAGTTGAGCGGCAACGAAAGCTGGAAGACGAGCTGGTTGACCATGACAAGGTCGCCGACCGTCATCGTGCCTGCGAAAAGGTCAGATTAGTACTCGGCGCCTGGTCGAGCCTTTCTCCCTGGTGAGCACACCCTCCGTGATACCCTTTGCAGCGAGGTACATCATTCCCGTGAGAGCCGTCGAGAAGATGACGTTTTGGCCAATGTTGAGCGCCGCGAGCGACGTCGAAATCTTGACGGACGCCTTGGTGTAGTCCTTCATGGCGCGATCGTATTGCGCCACCTCGAATGCCTCGTTGTTGAAGTACTGCGGCAAAAGGAATTGAGCGGAAGCTGGGAACACAAGTGGGGCACTGCCGCACCTTGACCGCCTCGTAGTTGATGAGCGAGTCGACCGACATCGTGGCAGCGCGGTTGTCAGCAGCGTTGGCTTGCTTGCGGAATTTCGTGCTGCGCAGATCGTTCAGTCAGCTCGGAGCAAGCTGTGGTGAGTGACGACGGACTAACCGCCAAGAGGTCGTGCGAATGGTGAACCACGCGTAGGCGCCCATCGTCACTAGAGTGAGCGCGGCAAAGTCCCAGCCAAACTTGTAGCTCTGTGCGATAGACGCAAGCGTCAAGCTTACGAACTTGCACGGAAGCGGCAAGCACGGCAGGTGGATGGTTCAGACACGCACCAGGATACCGCAGACCATCGAGATCTCGAGCGCAGTCGGCACGACATGGAACACGACCGACGAGAGAAGGAAAGAGATGCCTCTATATGTGAATAGTGAGCACTTGCGACATAGAGGACATTAAACGGTGAAGTCACGCACTTTGTGCCTCGGTCAATAGCGCGGGTCAAGCCACCCGTCTGCCGTTGCAGGTGGAAGCCGATGTCGAGGTTGAGCAGGTGCGTGAAGACGGAACGGGCGACACGGCGGATCGCGCCCTGCGCGACGTTGGCAAAGACGGCGTTGCGCAGCTCGGAGAAGAGGCCGGCGCCGACACGTGCGAGACCGTCTACATGACGGGCACGTCAGCACAGAGCTATTGCTTTGTTGAAACGTGGACGCACAGCCAAGGATGACGGTGCCGGCGATGGCAAAGACGCCCTGGCCGGAAGTCGGGTCGATTTCGACATTGAGCGTGTCGATGATATTCTTGAAGAAGAAGGGCACTTGGACGTTGAGAAGCTTATCGCAAGAACGTCAGCGTAGTCAGGGAGCAGTAATGCAGAAAGCGAGCGCACCTTTCCTCCGACGAGCAAGGCAATCGCCAGCAGCACCCGCGTCTTCGTACCCCAATCATTCTTTGGCCAGACGTTCGGCAGGAGCTTTTTGATGATGTCCCAATCTCGACGCGTCTGCTCCTTGTCGCTGACAACTTCTGCCTTGCCGACGTCCTGTGTCTGCCCGCTCTCCTCCTTGCGGACGGCCTCCTCCTTCTGATGCCCTTCTGGCCCGGAGTGCGCCTGCGTCGCCTTGTGCGCCGCCTCTGAGAGCTCGTGTTCACGTTCCTGCTGCGACTGAGGCGCGGTTTGCGGCTGGCGAGACTGGGGTGTTGACCCGGCAGTGTCGCGGGCGTAGTGGGCGTGCGTGCGCAGGAGAGTGAGGATGGGCGAAGCAGGTCGGAAATCGGGACTCCGCCGTCGCAGAGGTTGTGTGGGCGTGCTCAGCGTCCGCAAGCCTCGTCGGGGTGCGCTGCAGATCGTGCAGGACGGCGTCGCCCGAGGTGGAGCAGCCTGTCGGGATCAGCGAGTATCAGTTCAAGCGGCTCAGGGTCTGGCGTGCGAGGCATGTGAGACGCTTGGAGCACTAACGAGCTCTGCAGCACTTCTCCCACGCCGATGCAGAGGAAGAGACGCACCCGGACCGTTGCGGCTAGTGGAGCCGACCCGGCAGATCCCGGCAGCCAAGCGCGCAGGGCAGCGCTGCTCGCGGTCCTGCTGGCCATGGTCAAGCTTCTCGCGCTGCTAGCCCTCGCCCGAGTGCGACAAGAAGCGAAAGCGAGCGTGAGGGCGAGCAAGAGGGAACCGGTCACGACAGCGCGGGTCCTCTGCACGCGAGCGAGATGCGCAGAGTCGCGTACGTGCACTCGGACGCACTCGTGAGTGCAGCAGACTGCCTGCCCGCAAACGAAGGACGCGCTTCCCTCGTCCACTCGCTCGTCTCGTCGCTCCAAGTCCTCGGAACTGATGAGGACTTGCAGAGTGATCGCGAGCACCTGGCGTGCTGCAGAGTCGTCGAGCCTCGACCTGCTACTCGCGACGAGCTGTGCCGCTTCCACGACCCGCGGTACATCGGTGCGTGCGAGCGAGCGAGCTCCCGCTGCCTCGCGAAAGGCCTCAACATCTGTCATCGAGTGCGTCTGACGCTCTTACTGGGCAGATGCGGTCCTCGGGACGCATTCAGAGACCATGAGTGACTCCGACGATGACGAAGACGACGATAACTCGTCTGCATCGTCGGACTCGTCGCCTCGCACCTTTGGCCTCGCAGGCTCTTCGGACGAACCGCCGCGCAAGCGGAAGAAAGTCGACTCGCTCGGCCTGCAGGACGACTGTCCCGTTTTTCCCGAGCTTGCCGAGTACGTCAAGCTGGTGGGAGGTGCTTCGATGACCGCCGCGCGCGAGTTGCGGGATGGCGAGGCAGACGTCGCAATCAATTGGACGGGCGGCCGGTGAGCGGTCTTACCTCTACCTCGACACGCTTGACTCTGACGCGCATCGACTCTGTCAACCTGCAGACACCACGCTCGGCGCGGCGAAGCCGCTGGATTCTGCTATGTACAGGATGCCGTGCTCGCCATCATGGAACTGCGCTCAGCACCGCAGCGTCGCAAGCCAGCATCGCCCGAGCCGTCACAGGGACCGTGTGTTGCCTCGCCTTCACCATCGTCACCCAGTCTCCCGCCTCTCCCGCCGCGCATCTCCCGAGTGCTCTACCTCGACCTCGACTTGCACCACGGCGACGGCGTCGAGTCGGCGTTCTTTACCACACCCTACGTCCTCACCCTCTCTGTCCACCTCCACGCCCCACTCTTCTACCCTTCAACCGGCGCGCTCGACTCGTCTGGCCCGTCAAACCCGAAAGCGCAGGGAGCGGCGCACGCGCTCAATGTCGCGCTCGAGCCGGGATGCGCGGAGGAGACACTCCGGCGGGTGTTTGCGAGCTGTGTTGAGCGTCTAGAGGAGGCATACGACCCGGACGCGGTTGTGCTGCAGCTGGGCGTGGACGGGCTGGCAGGCGATCCGTGCAAGGTGCGATCCCTCCTTCCTCTCCTTGCTGCGTCATGACCGGTGACAAACTAACAACGCAAACGTAGGAGTGGAACCTCAACCTCGCTTCTCTCGGCTATGCGGTCGAGCACGTCCTGCAGTGGAACAGGCGGACCCTCCTGCTCGGCGGCGGCGGGTACGACAGCCCCAACGCTGCGCGCGCCTGGGCCTACCTAACTTCCGTGGCAGTGTGTTTTTAACTCTTCTTCCGGTCGGACCTCACTCACAGAATCGTGCCATTCCCAGCACGGTCGCGCTCTCCCGCTCGACACGCCCGTCCCGCCCGACCTCCCCTCGGCGCAGTACGAGCTCTTTGCGCCTTCTTTCACACTCGATGTACCGGAGGGATACATGCGCGATGCCAACACGGAGGAGACGCTGAGAAGGGTGGAGAAGACGTTCGAGGTGTACGAGGAAAAGCTGCGGACGAGGTGGAAGAGGGTTGCTGATTAGGCGTTGCGTTGACGTGTGGCGCCTGGGAGGTCGTCATTGATCGCTTGCAGTAGCTTTCGTGCCAATACCGCAATTCGGGCTCGTCGTGAGGAATCAGGGAGAAGATTACGGCGGGGCGGATCGCGTGGAGAACATCCTTTTCTATCTGTGAGAACCGATCCAGAGCACGGTCAAAGGGCAAAATGTACCTAACAGAGAGGGTCGAACATGCACAGACGGGGCGGAAGGAGAGACAAGGTACTACAATGGCAGGCAAGCGGAGAGGCGATGGTGGGCCTTACTGCTTCGGCGTCGGGATGAGGATGCAGAGGAGGTTGAGTCCGGCCGCGAAAGCACCTGCCGCAAGCCACGCGACAGCGTAGCCCTGGGTCGTGTGGAAGCGGAACATCAGGGCGAAGAACTGCGACGAAAGCGGATTGAGAAGGTCAGCCCCCAGTCTGCGAGGTCGGCTTGATTTCCAGGGAAACGGGACGCACGATGCCACCGAGGTTGCCGAATGCGCCGACGAGACCCGTGACAAAGCCGTTCGAGAAGGGGTTGCAGTGAGGGACGAGCGAGCTGGAGAACGAGAGAACGGAGGGTCAGCGAGGCTCGACAGCAGCCGCATGCCTTCGGCAGTCCACTCCGCCATCTCTTGTGGTACTCCAGTGAGTTCGCATGAAGTGGGAGACCATGCACCGGTCGCATGTGAGCCGTGAAGATCGTGCACCGAGACTCACAAGTTGGTTCCGTTCGCGACCTCGCAGAAAATGGCCATGAGGGCAACGAAGCCCATCTGGATGCTCAGGCTCGGACGGATGCCGTCCTGGTGCTTGACGAGAGTGTACGCGCCGTAGCCAATCGACATTGCGCCCTGGAGGAAGCCGAGCGCGATCGTCACGTACTTTTTGGACTTGATCCCGTAGCGGGCGTAGAGTCGGTCGGCAAGGTAGCCGCCGAATGGACGCGTGACAATGTTGAGAAAGCCAAAGACACTGGTGTAGTAGCCTGCTTCGAGCTGGCCAAACGCTGGACGGCCATCGGTGCCGTTGCTGTGGTGGTCGGCGAAGAGGACGTTGGGCATATTCGAATCAACAGCAAGTTCAAACCCGAATCTGCGGCCCGGGATGAACATGAGCGTGTAAGCGAAGTCCAGAAGGGTCGGAAGGGGTCGAAACCGGGTTCGGGAGCCCGAAAGCGGTGGGAGCGAGGACTCGCAGCGTCCGGACTCACGTCGTCATGTACATAAGCGCCGGCAGCCAGATGTACGGTGCGCAGACCATCTCGACAAACTTCTTCCAGGTGAGAGGCTCGTTGACGGCAACGTCGAGCGGGATCTCGGCGCCCGACTCCTCAATTTCGTCGTCGGCGGCTTGGACGTGCGCCGAGCCGCTTTGCTTTTCGCGCATCTTGCGCTCGATGACCTCACGCTCGGCCGGGTCGAGGCTGGCGAGGTGACCCTGCCGAGCGGCGATGGCGGTCGACGGGAGAGTGTGGCGTGCGGACCACTTGCCTGCGGAAAGACACGAATCGTGAGCGACATTTGACTGCAGCTGTGAGACTGCGCCCATACTACGTACCAGCAGGGTGGTCGGTACCGAAGACGAGAGTCGCGATGGCCGTGCCTAGAAGGAGAGGAACAGGGACAACGGCGAAAGCGGCACGCCAGGCGTCGCTACTCGAAAGACCGCGATCATTCGTGAGCGACTGAAAGACGGCCACCTGTACAACAAATGTCACACCGCCGCCGAGGTTGCTGTCAAGCACGCGGGGTGGTGTCAGTGTCTGTCGCAAGTTTTGCAAGCAACGAGAGCAGAACGAGGCTAACGCACCCCCAACCACCGGCAAAGCTGTTGGCCATGCCGACAATACTCTTGTCGTAGAATGCGGTGGTCCAAGCGAGGCATGGCACGAAGGTTGCGCCGAGAATGCCAATGAAGAAGCGGATCACGTAGAGCCCGCCGACGTTGGTGACGGTGCCAGCGAGGCCCGAAGGAATGGCGCCGAGGATGAGGATGATGGCCATAGTGATGCGCGGCCCGAAGCGATCGACGAGAGGGCCGAAGATGAAGCGGCAGACGAGCGTCGCGCAGAGCGCAACGATGTTCGAATTGCCGATCTGCGCCGGCGTGAGGTGCAAGTCCTCGCGGATCGCCTCCGGAATCAGGGGCGGAAAGGCGAACCACCTGCGCCCGGGAACAGTGTGGAAGGGAGATGCAATCGAAGGACGAGTCAGTGCCATGACATGCGAGGACACAGTCAGGGGGAGATGCGAAGGAAGGTGGAGCGGAGTAAATGAGATTCCACGCACGAGAGGAAGGCAACAAAGAAGCCGAACCAGGCGACTGCAAAGCGGAAAGCACGTGGCTCAGTCACCGAAAGCAACGGCAGACCCATCCGGCCCAGCACGGGGCATCATCGATGCTGAGCGCTGTATACGTACGGTGGAAGTTGATCGAGTATTGATCGCGAAGATTCAGTATGGGGAAAGTGAAGCTCTTGCCGTTGAGTGGGTTGACGACGGCCGGCTCCCACAGCGACGCCCACCTGAACGGCGGCGGAGCTCCCGACAGCGCGCGTCGGTTTGCTTCCGTCGCGCTGTGGTCTGCAACTCGGGACGAGACGGGCATGATCTCGTGCGAGTCGCGCTTCTCGAGGTCAGACATGGCGAAGAGGAAGAAAGGTCGGGAGAGCGGTAGGCGGGAGGGTCGGCGGACTCAAAGCGAGGTGATCCAGCGTCGAGAGAGAAGGGTGAACGTCTGAAAGAAAGAACGACCCGCAGAACTGTCTGCGACGACGACTCCAGCGCTGATGTGCGGTATCGGACACGAAGGCCTGGGCCGAGAGGGCGGCGAGATAGCACCGTCAGGCCCTGCACGCTCGATAGCCGAGCGAGATTGCTGCCCTCTGACGCTAGACCATCGAGAGCAGCTCCGGAAGCGGACAGCAGCGCAACGAACGAATCGCAGACGGCGATGAGGCGAAAGGCGATGGCGCGCCCTCAATTTCGCCTCTTGGCCCGAAACGTTTCTGTCACCTCCGTCGTCGGACACAACGAGCTGCCGTGCACTGCGCCTGCCTGTCAAGCACAGGATCAGCTGAAAGTCATCCCGACGTCACTCCCGCACCTGCGGG
Organism: Rhodotorula paludigena; assembly: GCF_050403205.1. NCBI lineage: Eukaryota > Fungi > Basidiomycota > Microbotryomycetes > Sporidiobolales > Sporidiobolaceae > Rhodotorula > Rhodotorula paludigena. Next base: position 141,418 of record NW_027481416.1, on the reverse strand, counting down.
CCACCAGGGTCACAGTTGCTGGGAGACGGAGGAGCGGAAACTCCCTCCACGACCAATCAGAAGCTTCCTGTTGGAGTGCACCTCGGATGATCGAAGGGTTCTCGCTCTCCGTGCGATTGTGCCTGAGTCTATCTACTGTCCGACATCGCATCAAGCGATGCGAGAGCGGACCGCGGCACGCCTCGCCTGAGTGGCCTGACTACTACGCTGCTCGCTCTACTCGCTGCACGCACGCTTGCGCACCCCGCACCTCGACATGGTGCCCGTCGCGTCAACTTCCATGCTACCGACGCCTTCGCCTGGCGGCGGCCGCCAGACTATCTTCGTCGTGGGCTTGGGCATGGTTGGCATGGCTTTCATCGAGAAGATGCTCGATCTCGACAAGGACGCAGGGCGATACTTCCTTCGGACCTGCGGCGAGGAGAGCCATCTCGCCTACAACCGCGTCGGCCTCACGGAGTACTTTCAGCACCGGAACGTCAGCGACCTCTATCTCAACTCGCCGACGTGGTACGCCGACCAACTGCCTGAGCGCTTCGCGTACAGCACGGGCGAGCGGGTGACCGAGATTGACCCCGTTCACAAGAATGTCTTCACCTCGCGCGGCAATGTGTACCAGTGCGTGTGAATCCGCACGGTACCCGACGTCGTCACGCTGCTTACATTAGCCCGTGCAGATACGACATCCTTGTCATGGCGACGGGCTCAAACGGCGCTTTGCCGCCATACGTGTCCGCGGAAGAAGCCAGCCGGACCAAGGGCGTCTTCGTGTACCGCAACGTCGCCGACCTCGAGGCCATCATGGACTACGCCGATTTGCCGCACATCAATCGCGCCTCTGTCGTCGGAGGCGGATTACTCGGTCTCGAAGCCGCCAAAGCCGTGTACGACCTTCCGACCATTCCGGACGTCAATATCCTAATTCGCCAGGGTTATCCTCTCAATCGCCAGCTCGACGCAGCAGCCGGCGAGCTTGTGCTCAACAAGATCGAAGCGATGGGCGTGCAAGTCCTGACGGGCTGCGAGCCAAAGGCGCTCCTCACCAAGGTGGACGAGCAGGGCGACCGCATCTTCGCCGGCTTCGAGCTTGGCGATGGCGAGACTCTCGAAAGCGACCTCGTCATCTACGGTATTGGTATCTCGCCACGCGACGAGCTTGCGGCTTCCGCTGGCATCGAGGTTGGGCGACGAGGGGGCATCAAGGTCGGCGACGACCTGATGACGAGCGCGCAGGACGTCTACGCAATTGGCGAGTGTGCGAGCTGGCAGGGGAACGTGCGTGCTATTCTGCTATCCTGCACTGTATGCGGTTGACTGACGTGAGTGATTCGCAGACGTACGGCCTGATCGGTCCGGGCGTGGAGATGGCCGACATCCTCGCCTTCAACCTGACGCAGACCGATGGACACGCGCCGCGCAAAATGAACAGCCCCGACCTGTCTACCAAGCTCAAGCTCATGGGCGTTGATGTTGCTTCCTTCGGCGACTACTTCGCCGACGAGCGCGCTTTCAAAGCCCAGCAGGCTGAAGCTGCGGCTCGTGCGGCAGAAGAGGCATCGAAGACGGCGTCAAATGGCGAGGAGCAGGGCGGCGTGGCGATCGCCTCGTTCAAGCCGTCGCGCAAAAGGCCTCGGAGCAATCGCAACGACCCGATCAAGTGCCTCACCTACCACGACCCGATCTCGTCGACCTACCGCAAGTACATCTTCTCGGTCGCCCCTGACGCCGTACATCTGCTCGGAGGGATCGTGAGTCCGGGCTCAGATACGCATATGGTCGTGCGGAGCGCACCTTACACGGCCACTTACTCACGGGAACGATCATTCCTATCCAGATGATCGGCGACACGGGCGCCTTCACGAAGCTTGTTAGCATCGTCAAGAAGAAGAAGAAGCTCGACGTTCCCCCATCCGAGTTCATACTCGGCGCGAAGAAGGGCGACGACGACGATGGAGCTGACCTCGACGACGACACGGTTGTGTGCTCTTGCCATGCTACGACGAAGGGTGCCATTGGCGCTTGCGTCAAAGAGGGCATGTCGGATCTCGCCGCGATCAAGTGCAAGACGAAGGCCGGCACGGGCTGCGGTGGCTGCATGCCGCTCATCACCAACATCTTCAAGGCCGAAATGAAGAAGGCCGGCAACGCTGTTTCCAACAAGTGCGCGGCGCCAGTACGAGTTAGTGATGTCGTGCTCCAGCTCACCTTGACCTCATCGCAGCATCTGCTCGCACTTCAAGATGTCTCGCGCCGACCTCTTCCAGGTCATCAAGGTCAAGAGGCTGCGCGACTATCGCTCGGTCATGCAGGCCGCCGCCGTCGACCCGGACTCGATCGGTTGCGAGCTGTGCAAGCCCGCCATCGCTTCCATCCTCGCCTCGCTTTACAACGAGCACGTCCTCAAGCCGCGCCATCACGGCCTGCAGGACACGAACGATCGCTATCTCGCCAACATCCAGCGCAACGGCACCTTCTCCGTCGTCCCGCGCATGGCCGGCGGCGAAGTAACGCCCGACGGACTCATCGCGGTCGGGCAAGTCGCCAAGAAGTACGGACTGTACACAAAGATCACCGGCGGGCAGCGAGTCGACTGCTTCGGAGCGCAGAAGGCCGACCTTCCGGCGATTTGGGAGGAGTTGATCGTACGTCGTGACCCTCTTGTCGACCGAACAGCCTGACTGACGCTCGTTGCTCGCAGGCTGCCGGTTTCGAATCTGGTCACGCCTACGGAAAAAGTCTGCGTACCGTCAAATCGTGCGTCGGGTCAACGTGGTGTCGCTACGGCTTGGGCGACTCGGTCGGACTCGCTGTCGACCTCGAGAATCGGTACCGCGGCGTCCGTGCGCCGCACAAATTTAAGGGCGGCGTCTCGGGCTGCGTTCGCGAGTGTGCCGAAGCGCAGAGCAAAGACTTTGGGCTCATCGCCACCGGTAAGTGACACCCTGCTCAGGCGAACCTGTTCGACGCATGCTCATTCACTTCTTTCGCACAGATAAGGGTTGGAACCTTTTCGTCGGCGGGAATGGCGGCGCGCAGCCGCGCCATGCCGTCCTCTTCGCCAAGGACGTACCGCCGTCCAAGGTCGTCCGGCTGCTCGACCGCTACCTCATGTTCTACATCCGCACGGCCGACAAGCTCCAACGCACCGCACCTTGGCTCGAGAGCTTTGAAGGCGGCGTTGAGAAGCTTCGCAAGATCCTTATCGACGACGAGCTGGGCATCTGCGCCGATCTCGAGGCGGAGATGGACAACCTCATCAGGTGCGCCATCTCTCTCTTTACAGACGTCGTCTCTTGACTCATTATTCGCGCGCTGCAGCACCTACAAGGACGAGTGGGCCGCAGCGGTGCAGGACCCGGAGCTGCGCAAGCAGTTCAAGCAATTTGCCAATACGGACGAGCGCCGCATCGGCTCGGACCTCATCGTCGAGCGCGGGCAACAGCGCCCCGCCGACTGGCCCAAGGCGTTCCCCGGTCAGCGCTTCGTCGAAACGCAGCTTCCGACGCCGCGCTCGGAGTGGAAGTACGTCCAGCTTGCTAGCGTGGCCGACCTCGCGCCGACTGAGGAGAACACGACGAGCTGCGCCGTCCGCTACGGCGAGGACACCCAGCTCGCCATCTTCCGTGTGCCCGCCAAGGGTTACTTCTGCACGCAGCAGATGTGTCCGCGTGCGTTAGCTCTTTCAGACCGGGGTTGTCCATTGTGCTGACTCGCGCCACCCTGCCGTAGACAAGCGTGCCTTCATCCTCGAGCACGGCATTATCGGCGACGATGCCAACGGCCACCTGTACGTCTCATGCCCGCTGCACAAGCGCAATTTCCGCCTCGACAACGGCGACTGCCTCAACGACGACGAGTACAAGATCCTCGCGTTTGACGTCAAGGAGGAAGGCGGCGAGCTCCTTGTCCAGCTACCGCCGCCGGACGAGCTTGATGCGCTCATCGGCTCGTCCAAGTGGATGGTGCGCAAGGCGACAGCCGAGGCTCACGGTCGCAACGCCGCAACTTCCATCGAGTACGTTCGCCCTTTCCTCCATCTTTGGCTAGTCGACTGCGACTGACACGGACTCGCTTGTCTGCAGAATTGTCGGCCCGGACGGCCAGGTCGACGAGGATAAGAAGGCTGCAGGGACAGAGTGCGGCGAGGCGGACAAGTCGTGCGGGACGCACAAACTCGAGTGGTAGATCCTCCTTCTCTCTCTGCCCTCTCTCCCAGTTCATCCGTACATGTGTATCTCTGTGCAGCTTGTCTACGTCAGCACCCTGTCATGCATACCAGCCTTCGTCACACACTTCTACGTCCCAATCGTGTTGAGAAGGCCGGCCGAGCCCCTCCTCATTGCGCCCGCGGACACCCGCATGGCCCAACACTGGGTCTATATCGCGATATTATCCGTTCGGAGTTGCCACAAGGGCCCGCAGCGGACCAAGCGTGCTCACTCGATGCCCGAGGCGGACATGAGCAACTCGATGTGCATCGTCCGCTTCGGAGCCGAGCCCGCTCTAGCGCGTCGGGCAAATTGCTCGAGGGGAGAAAGCGGAAAGCGGGTTTGTGTATTCGCTCATAGATCGAGAAGGGCGAGGCCCGACGGCGGACAATCGCTGGGGCTTATCGCGGGGTGAGGAAAGGGGCGACAAGCTGGCGGTCCGGCCCTCGATGAGCCCGCTAGAGGACCCTGTCCAGCGTGTCACAACTTCAGCTACACACGCAGGCGCTCAGGACAACAGCGTGCGTCCGAAGCAAGGGTCACGCCATGTCGTCGCCTTCTTCCTCTTCCTCGTCCGACGCTGGCTCGAGCTCTTTGCCTTCGACTGCTGCGACAACCGCTCCGTCCTCGCCGAAGCTTGGTTCGGCAGCGCTCGCAGGCCTTCCCTTGCCATTCTACCCACCGACTCTCGCTCAACTTGACGGCCTCATCTCTTCGACCTGCCCCGACCCGCTGCCCGCACAGTGCGTCCGGGTGTTCGGCTATGTCCACTCAGCTTGTACTGACCCGCTGCGCACAGGTATCCTCCGCTCCCCTCAGCTGATGGCCGCCCCCGTGAGACCGACGCGACGAGCAAGGGGACTCCTGATGAGTGGATCCCGCGCGACGAGGCGCTCGTACGCTTAACCGGTACGCTTGGATGCTGCACAAGCACGGCGGAGCACCGCTAAACCGGTGCACCCGCAGGCAAATGGCCTTTTAACGTCGAAGCACCTCTGCCCGATCTTTGGGCGCAAGGCTTCCTGACGCCCACCCGACTTTTCTACGTGCGCAACCACGGGGTCGTGCCTCGTGTGACCCAGGCCGAGGCGGCAAGCTGGACCCTCGACATCAGCGGTCTCGTCGCTCGCCCCTGCACTCTCCGCCTCGCCGACTTGATTGACCCGGCCAAGTTCCAGACCGTCACCCTGCCCGTGACGCTCGTCTGCGCAGGGAACCGTCGCAAGGAGCAGAATGTTGTCGCCAAGTCCCTCGGGTTTTCGTGGGGTCCGGCCGGACTGTCGACTGCGCTCTTCACGGGCGTCTACCTCGCCGACGTTCTCGAAGTGCGTTGCCACCGCTCCTCGCACGAGCCAAACTTCCGCCCCTGACCAATCAGCTTTGCAGTTCGTGCAACCTCGGGCGATAGGCAGGGTGGGCGAGGAAGGCTACCGCCGCCCCGAGCATGTCATTTTTGAGGGCGCCGAGGATCTTCCAAACGGCAAGTACGGCACGTCGCAGCGCCTGCGTTCGGCTCGGCAAAAGGAGAAGGGAATGCTGCTCGCATGGGCGATGAACGGCGAGGCGCTCGAGCCCGACCACGGCTTCCCGCTTCGCCTTGTCGTGCCGGGCCAGATTGGCGGCAGGTCAGTCAAGTGGCTCAAACGCATCGAGATCAGCGATAAGGAGTCGCAGCACCACCTCCACTTCTGGGTGCGTTGCTCTGCGCTCGAACGAGGGGAGCACAAGGCTGACCCCGACTCGTGAGCATAGGACAACAAGGTTCTCCCGACGACCCTCACGGCGGAGCAAGCGCGTAACGAGCGCGACTGGTGGTACGATCCGAAGTACATCATCAACGATCTGAACGTCAACAGCGCGATCGCCCACCCTGCGCACGATGCGACCATCGTCTGCCCAGCCGCGCTGCCTAGCCCTGATGCTCCCGCTCCGACCTACACGGTCGAGGGCTACGTCTACGCCGGCGGCGGACGACGCGTCGCGCGAGTCGAGGTCACGCTCGACGAGGGCACGACCTGGTCTCTGGCCGACATTACCTACCCGGAGGATCAGTACCGCGCCGTGCCGTTCGAGGGCAAGGTGTGGGGCTCGCTCGATCTCACCGAGCGCGACGAGTGCTTCTGCTGGGCGTTCTGGAAGATCGAGATCCCGCTCGAGAAGCTCAAGGCGGCGGGAAGCGTGGCGGTGCGCGGCATGGACGAGAGTTTGGCGTTGCAACCGCGCGACATGTACTGGAAGTACGTCCTCCCTCCATTCCTTTACTCCCGCCACTGTCTCTGACGATCTCGTTGCACAGCCCGACTGGCATGATGAAGTGCGCTTCACAGCTTGAGAGTCCGACGTCTCCACCCAGACTAACGCGCTGTCTTCTCGCAGCAACTGGTGGTTCCGCGTCGTCCTCCATCGCTCGACGAACAACGCAGGCGAGACGATCCTCCGCGCCGAACACCCGACCATGCCCGGGTTGCAGCCTGGCGGCTGGATGGAGCGCCTCAAGGAGTCTGGTCTCGACCCGCTCAAGCCGTCCTTCGCAGAACCAGCTCCCGGCGAGGCCATCGTCGAAGCTCCGCCAGTAGTGGCGAAACCGAAAGTCGTCATGACGAAGCCGGGCGTGACGCGGAAGATCACGATGGCCGAGGTCGAGGCGCACAACAAGGAGGACGAGCCGTGGTTCGTCGTACATGGCGAGGTGTACGACGGCGCGGGCTTTCTCGCCGATCACCCGGGCGGTTCCGAGTCAATTACGCTCGTCGCGGGAGAAGATGCGACGGACGACTTTATGGCGATCCACTCGATCGACGCGAAGCTCCGCCTGGCGGACTTCCACATTGGCACGCTCATTCCGTCCGATGTACCAGCACTCCCGTCTACCGTCACCGCTGCACCCTCGACACCGGCCGAGCCCGACCCGGTCTTCCTGTCGGCGAAGAAGTGGAAGTCCTCCAAGCTCGTCTCGATCGACCTCGTCAACCACGACTCGCGCCTGTACCGCTTTGCGCTCGAGCACGACGCACAACCGCTCGGCCTCCCCGTCGGGCAGCACGTCTACGCGCGGCTGCGGCGCAAAGCCGGCGAGGCGGCTACGGACGCGGCAGGCGATGCCTTGCACAAGACGCCGCTCGTCGCCGACGGGAGCGGCGCGGGCGAGCTCGTCCAGCGCGCGTACACGCCCGTGTCGCGCGAGGGCGCGAAAGGGTTCCTCGACCTCCTCGTCAAGATCTACTTCCGCACGCCGGCGTACCCCGAGGGCGGGCGGATGACGCTCGGGTTTGAGGAGCTGCAGGTGGGCGACACGGTCGACTTCAAGGGCCCGTTGGGATCGTTCGAATGGCTCGGTGCGTCTTGTATCCCTCGTGCGGCCAATTAGCCGATGTACTAACGAGCGTGAGGGTCCGCAGGCCAGGGCACATGCAAGTGGCGCGGTGTCGAGCGCAAGGTCAAGCACCTGGGCATAATTTGCGGCGGCTCTGGTGCGCACACTGGGCTCATCTGTGCTCTGAAAGAAGTGCTGACCTCGTTTGATGTCGGCAACAGGTATCACGCCCATCCTCCAGGTCCTGCGCGGCGTGCTGCACGATCCGCTCGACACGACGACGCAGGTGCACGTCCTCAACGCAAACCGCACCGAGTCGGACATCCTCCTGCGCTCCGAGCTCGACGCGCTCGCCGCGCTCGCCGGGCCCGACCGCATGCGGATGCACCTCGTCCTGTCGCAGCCGCCCGGCGACTGGCCCGCCAACGCGTGCGGGCGCATTGGGCGCGAGCACATCGAGAAGTGCATGCCGCCCGCGAGCGAGGACGCGCTCGTGCTCATGTGCGCACCGCCGGCGCTGCAGGACATGGCGTGCGAGCACTTGAAGGAGCTTGGGTGGGACGTTCCGCGGCAGGTGGTCATCTTCTGATGGGGACAGTCGAGTTTGTACGTCTCGATTGTGCATCCCGTATTTGTTGTAATGGTTCTACGTTCTAAGTCGTCGTCTTTCGTAAGGCGCTAAGTCGTGCGAGCGGAAGCAGCCTGGTCCGCGCTCAGGTCGGTCTCGTGAGGACTTGCTTGAGCCTCTTTGGGCGGGCATCGACGTCACAGGGTCACATTCGCCCTGCTGCTTGCGCGCGAGAGTGTCTTTGAAGGAGTTGTGCGGTCGTCGTCGTCGCGGGCGGTGCAGCTTGCGACGCTCTCGCTCTGTCCACCCGCTCGCACCGCTCAGATTGCGCACGAGAGCTGCAGAGTGCTCGAACAGACTCACTGGCGCTGCTGAATCAAAGTCACGCCCCGTAACGTCGGCCCCTCGCCGCTCGCCTTGTGCGTTCGCTCATCGGTTCGACGCACCCGCACCTCGCCCAGCACTGGTTCGAGGTGAGTAGGCCCGCTCGCCTCCACTCTTGATGCGCCATGCGAGTGCTGTCAGGCGGCACGAGTGGCCCAGCTGGCAGTTGGGACAGACTTCTGCGGGACGGCACCATGAGCGAAGCCCGTCGCAATCGCCACACGGCGCTCTCCAGCGCACTGTCAGCATCCAAAATACGCGCACAGATCAGAAGTGGTAGCGCTGACCCTGTCCACACCTGCCCGCAGCCCGTCCTCTGCCTCGTCGCCGGCTCTCTCTGGTCGACATGGCCGATCTCGCGCCTCACATTTACCACGAGACGGTGCGCCGGCCGCGCCTTCGAATGCTTGAGCTGTACTGACTCGTTTGCGCCCCTCACAGCAAGAGCGTGCGTCGTCGCGTGCTCGTCGCAGCCCCACCTCCGTCCCGAAGCTGACCCTATCTCTGCCGTGCACCCAGAGGGCTCGATGCTCTGCGGCCAGCACGCGCTCAACAACCTCCTTCAGTCGTCCATCTTCACCGCGCCCGACCTCGCCGAAATTGCGCGCCAGCTCGACGCGCTCGAACAGGCGCAGCTCGACCCGGGCATGAGGCTGCAGGGCGATTCGCCGTGGGAGGCGAGCCAGAACTACGACGACAGTGGCTTTTTCAGCGTGCAGGGTGCGCAGCGTCTCTCTTGTGCTAAACATTGTCGGAGACGCTGACGCCTTTCACGACTGCAGTCATGGAGGAGGCACTCAAGCTCTTCGGGCTTCGCCTAATTCGCTGGGGCAGCAAGGAGATGGCGAGCGTACACGACAGCCCCGAGTGAGTCATGTCTGCGCCGGGCATGCGAGCAACGCTGACCATCTACGTGCGAACAGGAACGTCGAAGCCTTCCTCCTCAATCACCAGCTTCACTGGTTCTCGATCCGCCGCTTCGGCACGCCTGAGCGGTTCTACAACCTCGACTCGTGCATCCGGACGCCGCAGTGGGTCTCGTCAATGTACCTCGGACTGACACTGCGTGAAGCAGAGAAGCAAGGTGCGCTCCGCCTTTCCTCTCCACGCCCTCGGTCAGCGGGCCTGACCTCTCACTGCAGGTTACTCAATTTTCGCCGTCGTCCCCGCTCCCGAGTCCAACATCTCGGGCCTTCCATCCTGCCGCGCCGCCGACTTTGCCCTCACCCTCCCCGCCCCGCGCGGCACAAACGGCACGTCGTCCGCTGGCGCGGTGCACAACCCATGGTCAAGCGCCGGGAACGGCCATTCGCTCGCCGCCGGTCCCTCGGGCGTGGGCGCGCGCCAGCCTTTCTCGTCCGCGCTGAACCCGCGCGCCGGCGGGTTCGGAAGTTCGACCGCCTCGTCCCTCTCTTCGTCCGGTGCATCTTCCGCCGCGCGCAAGGGCAAGCGGCCCGCGTCGGACGAGGACCTCGTGCTCGGAGGCGGCGACGAGGATGACGACGATGTCGTGATCCAGGAGGACAGCGGGTCGGTCGAGACGGAGAGCGAGAAGCGCAGGCGGCGGAGGAGGCTCGAGCGCGCGGCCGAGCCGCCTGCTGCCGCGCCGGGAGGGATGAGCGAGGAGGAGATGATGGCTGCGGCAATCAGGGAGAGCTTGAAGGTCAGTGGAGGCGGGGATGGGCGAGCGGGGACGGAGGATCAAGGCGGTGGAACAGCGGGAAGCAGCGGGGACGCGAGTGCCGGGACGAGCCAGGTGGGTCTCTCCTCAGTCTCGTGAGTTGCGGTCACGGTACTGATTCGCGTGACGTGACACGCAGGCGAGCATGCCTTCTCGCGCCGCGCTGAGCGAGGAAGAAGAGTTCCAGCGCGCGGTGCAGGCGAGCCTGGCGACCGTGGGCGGCGAGCAGGAGGAGGTGTCGGAGGACGACGCGCCGCAGGGCGACGAGGACAGCCCGAGCATGGAGGAGCTGCGGCGAAGGAGGTTGGCGCGGTTTGGCGGATGAGCGGAAGGAGGCGGGAGGAGCTGGTCGCCTACTTTCTTGGGCCGAGTCTAGCCTGCACAGTGCCGTCTCGCCTACTTTGCTGTCGTACGCGCGAGAGAGTCTTGTAAGCCCCCACCTGTTCGACGCCATCAAACGCGTCAAGTCGCGTCGCCCCTCTTTGGCGAGAGCAACATCGCTCGATCCCCTTCCCACCGCTCGAGCGGGGATGCTGAGCGTCCCGCTGGACCCGTGCGGGGTCCACAGTGACTCTGCGCTTGAGACGCTGGCCGTCGTCGCTGTGCATCTCGCTGCGAGCCGGCACATTGTGGGGGCGCTCGGAGCCGGCGTATCGACCAGCGCAGGCATTCCCGTGAGTCCTGCTCTGCGCGCGAGCCTCGAGAACCCTCGCACTGACCTCTCGAGACCCTTGCAGGATTTCCGCGGGGCGCGAGGCGGGCTGTACGGCGCTCGTTCCGCTGCGTCCCCTACGTCGGATCTCTCTACGACCCGCGACCCGCAACTGGCCGCGTTCTCGACGAGCGCGACGAAGCATCTCTTTTCGTATGCTGCGCTCGTCCAGCCCGAGTCGCGCAAGCAGCACTTGCAGCTCCTCGCCGCGCTCAAGAAGCATGTCCGCCGCGCGACGAGGCCGTCGAAACCCTCGCGCAAGGGCAAGGAGCGCGCAGAGCCGTTCGCGGCCGAAAGCCCGACCGCGTTCCACGGCCTCTTGAAGTCGCTCGAGGAGCGCGGGCAGCTCCGGCGCGTCTATAGCCAGAACATCGACGGACTCGAACGCGCGGCGGGCCTCTCGGCCGTCGACCTCGTCACGCCGGGTGGCGACGGCGACGGCGGCGTGAGCGGCGACGAGAGCTCGTCCGACTACGAGCGGTCCCATGCGTCGACTTCGCCGAAGCGTCGCAGCCCGGCTCGAGCGGGACCTTCGCAACGAGTCGAGCGTGCGGCGCACGAGCACGATGGGACGGTCGTCGCGCTGCACGGCACTCTCGGGGAGGTCATGTGTGGCGTGTGCGGGTGGAGGGAGAAGTGGCGCAAGGAGCACACCAGGTCGTTCAGGAAGGGCAAAACCGTCGACTGCTCGCAGTGCTACGAGCGCGGTACGGTCCTCCGTCCGACAATGTCTCTCGTCGTACACTGAACTTGCGACTTCCACAGCTGCTTCTCGCCGCCGCCTCTCAAAACGCATGATACGCCCACCACCTCTCGCCTTCCTTCGCCCTGCTGTCCTCCTCTACGACGATCCGCCCTCTTTCGCATCCTCCGCCTCGTCCCGCATCTCGTCCATCGCGAGCGCCGATCTCGCAGCGGCACCTGATCTGCTGCTAGTCGCTGGCACGAGTCTGAAGATTCCGGGTTTCAAGCGGCTTGTCAAGGAGTTCGCCAAGCGGGTCTGCGCGAACGGCGGGCTGTGCGTGCTGGTCAACCGCGAGCCGATTGGCAAAGAGTGGGACGGCGTGTTCGACTACCATAGTGAGCTTGTACTGTGCCTGTCAGCGCTGTCAATGGGCTGACGAGATGCTCTGCAGTCTTGGGCGACACGGACGCTTTCGCCATCGTCATGCGGGAGTATCTCGATGTCTTTGTGGCACAGACGGGCGCAACCGCCTCTCCCTCGCGCATACCCCTCGCGCTCGCCCTGCATCTCTCTCCTGTCTCACCGACACCTTCGTGCGCCAGTCTCTCGCTCCCGCCTACGCCTCCCGCCTCTTCCCCTCCATGGCCGCCTACGTTCCTTCCACAACCGGCAGAGTCCACCACTTCCGTTAGACCCTCCCTGGGCAAGGAGGAGCCAACTCGCTCCTGCAAACGCCAGCGCACAACGTCGCCCTCTCCTGCTCGTTCACGCCCGCCGCTTCCCACGCCACCGCCATCATCCCAGCTCCTCCCTACGGCCCCTCTCCCGTCACCCTCTCCATCAAAGTGCACGACAGCCGAGCTCGAGCGCGCGCCTAAGCAGCCCAAGCGTGACACTGCAGAGCAGTCCGAGCGTCGCCCCGCGCCTTCCGCATCCGCTTCATCCCCAAGGTGCGCGGACAAACGTACACCAGCGAGGCCGATGGGCATCGCCGAGCTGCTGCAGCAGGCCGAGCGGATCGAGCGGCGAGCCGCGCGCGAGAAGAAGCGGAGGAAGGAGGAGAAGCGGCGGAGGAGGCGGGAGCGAGAGGCGCGATTGTCGGGCATTGCCCAGGTCGATTAGCGCTGCTCTAGTTTGACAAGCTCTGTCTCGATGCAACGACAGAGCCGCCTTGCACACGTTCTACCGCCCCACCAGCTCTACCTTCTTCGGCTGTGCCGTCTTGTCTTCCTCGCTGTCGCTATCCTGCTCACCGTTCCCGCCCACCGTCGCCTCCTTGACCTGCTCCATCCACTCCTTAGCGAATTCGGCCACGCTCTGCCCCTGACTGAGCTCGATCACGTCCTTGGGCACGCGATTGTGCGAGTAGCGCGGCATACTCGACGCGCTCGCGACGGGCGAGTCGACGAGGCGCAGCTCTGGCGCGCTGCCCGGCGCGAGCGAGAGCGAGAGCGAGTGCAGAGCGGGGTAGGTGAAGAGGAGGGCATCGGTCGAGGGGGCGTACGAGTTCAGGTCGATGAGGAAGACGCGTGAGGCGTCGCGCGTGAGATAGACGTCGAACACGTCTGCGAGCAAACGCGTAGGACTACGTCAGCGCTGCTCGAAGCAGTGGAGAGACGCCCTCAAGAGAACGCACAGTTCGACAGCGGCGCCTTGTCCCGCACCTCATCCTCCCAGAACTGCGAAACCTTGTCGCGCAGGTCCCGCCGTGTCTCCTCTGCTTGCAAAAAGTCGTAGAAGGTCGTATCGCGCTGCGAGATGCCTGGAGCGTTGGACCTGTCAGCGGGCGCTTCGGCATGAGCGGGCAGGAGCAACGGACCGAGCAAGCGGTTGTCGCGCACGAAGCAACGCCATTGCTGCGATCCGGGCATTTCGAACCATTTCTTGAGCACGAGCTCGAAGCTGTATGGGCGGGCTTTGCGTTGCGTTGGCGCTGATCGCGAGTGTGGAGGAGAGGGAGGAGGCGAGGACGAGATGGTGAGGCGAGCGAGGTCTTCCTCGTTCAGCTCTGTCGTCGAGGGCGGATTTGGGTGGATGTCCTGCTGCGCGGTCGCAGGAGGAGGGTAGTCGACGCAAACGTCGAAGGCATGGTCCAGATCGTGCGAAATGAAGTCGCTCGACTTGAGCAGGAGGTAGACATCGCCTGGGTTCTGACACTTCAAGTTCTGCCCTGGCAGCATCCAGGCGGCGTCCTGCATGACAAGCGCGGTCAGCTGACATCGAAACGCCGGACAGCGGGAGCTGCGGGCGCACCTGCGGCGACGACCAGTTGAGCTTGGGGAAGACGGCGCCGTCGTACCGGCTCAGCACAGAGCGGATCTCGGCGTCTAGTCGCGGGAAAGAGAAGGTGCGAGGCGGCTCGTCGTCTTCGTCGCTCGAAGCATTCGAAGATGCGGACGGGTCTGCGGGGACTTCCTCGTCGTCGTCCGAATCGCTCAACTCGCTAATGCTGCGTCGATTTGAAGTAAGTCAGCGTCAATGTATTGCGACCGGGTGGAAAGAGCTCCGACGACGGACCCCATCGGTCCGCTACCCTCGGGGAGGAACAGCCCGTCACTCTCGAGGTAGTCGAGAAAGTCTGCTTCGTCGGGAATGGGCCGAATGACGGTAGCCTTCGGCGAGCAGCGCTTGAAGAGCGGGTACCACGACGAGAATTGGCATGCGAGGACGTCGCGCATGTGCAGAGGAGGGAAAGCGGCGCTAGCATCGTCGGTGTCGGTGGCAGGTGCTGACGAAGTGGATGCAACGGGTGGAGAAGCCATCTGTCCGAGTCAGCTGCACGAGGGCCACCAGCGGGGCAGGACAGCGACAGGGCGGTGCAGCTGTCGGAAGGCGAAAGTCAAGCACTGCACTGATGAGAACGAGGCACGGTGAGCAGCGGGCAGTGCGTTTCAGTCGGGACACTGAACTGACCGACGAGCGGGACGAGGGGGATTCGCTGTTCACAACCCGACTCTTCTGAGCCAGTGAGAACTGCTCCACGAGTTCTGCTCACCCAAGAGACGAGCAGCGGGAGCGCCAACGAGCGGCCGTTGCAGCGCACTTGTCCTCGTCTAGCCGCGCCTGCTGACGTGTCGGGCGTTTGCCGGAAAGCGCGGGGTCGATCGCGGTGGCCAAGGCAAAGGTCTGACTCTCTCCCGTTTGCTCACGCTTGGACACTCGAGCGCTGTCCAGAAAGATGGAGGGACAGCTGCACTTTCGGCCAGCGCCTGCAGAGCGCTCGTATACCGACCAGTCGCTGCTCAAGTCGGGCGCATCCACTCCCGACGACCCGTTCGAGCCCGCGAAACCGTTCGCGGCTGTCCCGTTCGACGGCGTTTCGAAGCCAAAAGCTGCCAGGCAGGCAACGACGTGGCATGGCAAGGCATGGGCATGGCTTTTGCAGTCGGACAGCGTCGAGGCGCATGGCGTCGGGCCCTTGAGCGAGGAGCAGCGCACTGACAGCAACTTTCTGGGCAACCTGACCATCTGGTGAGGCGTTCAACTCTCTGTGCTGCGCTACAGATGCTCATCGGCGCATCCCGTAGGACGACGATGAACGGGACGATCTCTTGCTTCTCGACGGGCACACTGGGACCGCTCTACTACTCGTTGTCGATGCGCGTGAGTCATCTTAGCTCCTCTGCGGGCCACTGTTACCTTCTGACACCGTCTTTTCAATCAGGACTCGTTCCTCATCATCGTCTTCTGCAACATCTTCTCTTGCGGCGTACCGGCTTACGTCGCAACTTTTGGTCCACGGCTGGGGATGCGCACGATGGGAATTGCTCGTTACAGGTGCGTCCGGATCTTTCGGCCATACAGATGTCAGCTGACGCCCACAATCGGCAGTTACGGCTACTACTCGGTCATCTTGCCCGCCCTCCTCAACCTCATCTCCTTCATTGGCTTCTGCGCCGTCAACTCGATCGTTGCGGGCCAGGTGCTCGCAGCTGTCAACCCCGGTCATCTGTCTACGACCGCGGGAATCGTCATTGTCGCCGTCATCTCGATGTTCGTCTCGTTCTGCGGGTATCGCGTCCTGCACCTTGTGGAGCGGTGGCTTTGTACGTCCTGACATGCTGCGTCGCTGTACTCACGCAGTGCTAACACTCCTCGTATATCGCCAGGGCTCCCCATCATGATTTCTTTCGTGCTCCTTGCCGGCTTTGGCGGTCGCCATCTAGGCGCAGCCACGAGCTTTGCATCCGACATTCCGGCCACTGCTGCCAATGTGCTGTCGTTCGTGTCCATTGTCGTCGGCTTCACCAGTGCGTGCACTTTCCTGTGATTGCAGCTTGTTATGCGACTGATGTGTGCTCTCCATCGCAGTTTCGTGGTCTGGCTGCTCGGCCGACTTCAACACCTACATGCGCCCGAACGTCCCGTCGTACCTCATCTTCGGCTACACGTTCCTCGGCCTCATCATCCCGTGCATCTTGATCCAGATGCTCGGCGCCGCCTTCGGAGCAGCTGCACTTTCGGGCCTCGTTCCGACGTGGGAGGCGGCGTTCGCAGACGCGAACGTCGGCAGTCTCGTCGGTGTCGCGCTTGAGCCGCTTGGAGGGTTCGGCAAGTTCCTCCTCGTCTTGTTCTCGCTCGGCATGATCGGTGCGTCTCGTTGTCTGTCGCGCCTTTCCGCGCGCTTCGTTCCTGACCAGTCTACAACCGTGGCACAGGCAACAACGCTCCGACACAATACGCGTTCTCACTCTCAATGCAGGTCGTTTTCCCCTTCCTGACCCGCCTCCCTCGGTTCTTCCTCCCCGTTGTCGGCACGGCCATCTACCTCCCCATCGCACTCGCGGCCGCCGCGCACTTCTCGGCTGCGCTGTCAAACTTCTTGGGCTTGCTCGGCTACTGGTCGAGCATCTTTGTCATGGTCTTGCTCATCGAGGTGCGTCTCTCGGATCTTGCAGAGGAGAGACGGGCTCGACTGAAGCTGTTCGCCTCTGCAGCACCTCCTGTTCCGCCGAGGACGCTTTTCCGCGTACGATCTCTCCGTATGGGATCGTTCGTCAAAGCTCCCGCCTGGCATCGCCGCGCTCCTCGCCAGCTTGTGCGGCGCGGCGTTCGTCGTCCTGGGCATGGACCAAGTGGTGCGTTGCCCGTTCAATCCGTCGCAGCATGGACAAGTCACTGATATCCGCATGTGCTCAACATCTGCGCTCCGTTCCTGCTCGCTCGCTCCCTCGCACCATCTCTCAGTGGTACCGCGGCGAGTTCGCCAAGTCCATCTCGTACCCGGAGCACCACGGCGGCGACATCGGCTTCGAGACGGGCATGGCGGTCGCCGGCGTGGTCTACCTTCCGTGTCGGTGGCTCGAGCGCCATATCTTTGGCAGGTAGACGACGCGGCGTGAAGAGCGTAGAATCTGTACTAGATCTCATCATCTCCGGGGCAGTAATGGGTATTTTCAGATGAAGCGCAGCATGTTCCCGTGCCCGCTTCATTTCCGGGATAACAGTGAATCTGGCGGGAAGCGCGATGTCACAAACTTGACACAAGCCATCGCGGGAACCAAACGAGGATGCGCCACCGCTCGCAGCAGCGCAGCGCCTGATGAGCGCATTCAAGCGAGAACTTTGCTGAGCCACGATCACAGAGCCGATACAGCAGGAGCGGATCGAGAAGATCTCAGTAGCAATCAAGCACTGATGAAGCCAAGACGAAGCGACGGGACAAGGACGAAGGTGTTCTGGACCCTCGTGAACCGAAAACGGGTGGTACGTGCAATGAAGCAGACGCCGAACGATCGACAGAATGCAGTGACCGAGGAAGAACAGAGGTGTCGCAGAGCGAGTGAGAGACAGCGTGTTCAGCCCCTCCCGCGAAGAAGGCAGGTCGTCGGGGTCGTCGGTCACTTGTCCGCGCCTTCGAGACGCTTTGCTCGGCATCGCAAATCGTGGACGTAGCCATGCAAGACGACCAGGGCGCTCATCGTGCTCGGCTGAAAGCCATCGGATGCGCCAGAAGACGAGGGGAGGGCGCAAAGCTCAAGTTTCGGCTTAGACTGCAGCCGCGCGGCGTGGCAGGCGGAAGTGGCACGGAAGCCAGTGTAGCTCGGACGTCGAGCGGGCTATTCGGAGCGCAGGCCAGCCGTGCTGCGACGATGGGCGGAGCCAGGAGGCTGGCCGCCGCGCCTTCCGCTTTCGGGTCGACGTCGAGCTTCGACCTTGTCTCGCACGCCGTGCTTTGCCTGGCCTGGATCTCGAACGCGCTGGCCCCGAGGCTCGAAGTGCGGTGCGCTGTTCTCCCGCCCGCGCGGAGGATGGATCGGAGTGTCGAGCCCGAGGTCTCGCGCTCGTTCAGGGACGTGGAACAGGCCAGCCCCTGCCATGCGCGCAGGCAAACGCTACTTCCCGAGTGCCTAGCCGGCGCTCTGCTTCTGTCCTGGCTCGCTCGTGACGAAGCTGCTCGCTCCTCCCCTCTCCCCTCAGCTCGCTTTCTCGCATCTCTCGCTCTCACACTTTGCTCAGCTTGCAAGCCAGGCTAGCAGTCGTCAACGCAGCCGCACCCTCGGGATCGCTGCTGCCAAAACAGGCTGGGCCTGCGACGACGACGACGGCACACCGACCGACTGCCCCTCCTTCCGCCTCGCAGCGCGACCAACGGCGCCTTCTACCGCCTGAATCTCAGTCAGCGACTTGACTGCTCGACTCCCACACGGATCGTCTCGCCACCATGGTCGTGTCGTACTTGTCGGACGACTCGCCTGCCACATCCCGCTCGATCACGCCGCAATCGCACCTGCGGCGCCGCAGCTCTGTCACGCATTCCAACGCACCGTCATCCCTCGGGTCCCCTCTGATGTCCCGCGTCGCCTCGTACAACGAGAAGACCGGCGTCATCGCTCTTCCGCCTTCCCCACCTTTGCACGCATGGGACGAGCGAAAGGCCGGGAAGAGTGCACTCGGGCTGTACGATGGCGGAGTGGGCAAGGGCGCACCTCTGGCATGGCGAGCTGCGCCGAAAGGGCGGGCATATACCCTGCCGAGGCCATGGTACACCGCTCTTGCGCTCACGGGTGTTACCATGAGCTTCGTCTTCCTGCTGTCCTACCTCGTTCCTCCTTCGTACGTCAGACTTGCTCTCAGCACGCGTGCAGAGACTTCGGGCTGACAATCGACTGTCCCGCAGCTCCTCCTACCAGCCGACTACCATTCTTAGCCGCGTCCGGAACCCCTCAAAAGCCCTATGCGACCCTTACTCGTCCGCGGGCAAACTTCAGATCGACGAGGACGACGCAGACCGGACACAATGGTCGCCGTTCGACCCGACCTGCCAGCCGCCAAACTTCCTGGCCAAGCTGCGCGACTTCACCGTGCACCACCATCACGCGCACGCGGATCACGTTCGAGCGGCCGACTTCTCCTGGCTGAGCAACAAGACCGCGCTTTTGATCGGGGACTCGGTCTCGCGCGAGCACGTCGACTATTTCTGCCAGCTTCTTGGCGAGGAATCGGAGGTTCTGCGACCGGGTCACCACTGGGCTCCTGCGGCGCCCGTACGCGCCCCGATGAAGGCTCAGCATTCGATCGAGCGGCCAAAGAGGCTGAATCAGCGTGGCTTCCGTGTCGTGCGCGACGCCAGCCGGCCCCGAATCTGCTACATCCCCAAGCTCGACTTCCTCGTTCGCCCGCTTCTCCCGCTTCCTGCGTTCATCAGACTGATCCGTAATATCTCGCAGCTTGTTTCGGTCTTCCACTTCGGCCTCGACCAGGAGGACTACTGGCGCGACTCGCGCATGCCGCAATACGCCGCGCCCGGCCTCTTCGAGCACCGCTTGATGGACCAGGTCCAACCTCTGATCAACAACATCCGCGCCGACGGTCGGCGTACTGCGCCAGACTACGTCGAGATCAACAGCGGGATGTGGGACCTCGCGCGCTGGGCCGAGCAGGACGTCGCTGCCGAGCGCGACACGACCGAGGCGCTCAGCCAGGACCGCATCACCTGGTACCGCTTCCGCGTCGGGCAGATGATGGACAAGGTTCGAAACGCCTTCCCCAATGCCAAGACTCGCCTTTGGCGTACGCTGCATTACCCGACCGACCCGGTTGCCGAGCACGACTACTTCATGGTGTGTCAAGGATCGTCTCCATCCCGGTGACTCGGCACTGACAGCCTTGCCGTAACTTGCAGGACAAGATCAATCCGCGCTCGGCCAACGACTCGGCCCTTGCGGTCTCGTACTTCTCGCCCAACCGCATTCGACAGCTAGACGAAGCCGTGCGGACGCTCGTCCTCGCTTCTTCCGCCGCCTCGCCTGCGTTTTCGTCGCCCGTCGTCGGTTCCGCCGAAGACGACGCGGCCGCCGAGGTCCCGCATCCCGAGTTCCGCCTGAACGAGTTCGGCACGCTCCTGCAGGGGCACGAGGCGCACGCCAAGGACCGCCTGCACGGCGTGCCGACGTACGCGCACGTCCTCTGGTCCGACATTATGCTGTACGAGCTGTGGCGCGCTGAGCGCGCCGGCGGACATGACTTCCGCAGCGGGTAGAGCGATTTGGCCGATGTCCGCCTCCACCTCCTCCTTTCGTGGTCTGTTCGGTTGCTGCTGGCAGCGGTCTTGTACCCTTTCATGTGTATCCCGGAGGCGATCAGTACATTGTAGCACCAGCACCCACTCATGGTCCTTCGCATTGCATGGCTTCTTCCCTCTTCTCGAACACAATCGTGAGGCGAACTCGGGCGCGTCTCACCAAGCGAGACCGGGTATGCGGGAATGCGAACGATAGGCAGGGTGATAGATAAGGTTAAGGCTGCAGGGTGAGAACCGGGGTAACCGCGGGAGGATGATCCGAAAGGGGGAGGAAGAAGACGAGAGCCGAGCAGAGAAAGTCGAAGGTTTGCGGGTGAAGTGGCATGCGCTCAAAGGCTGGGGTATACTCGTAGCGTTGAGAGAAGGGAGCGTCAACGTTTATTCGGGGCTTCGCAGAGCCAGCGACTGAAGGACGGCACGAAAGGACAGCGAATCTAGCCCGAGAAGGAGAAGGGCGGGCTGAGCCACGACTCGTACGAAGACGAAAGTGTGGGATCGGCCGTAATCTTGAGCGCGCTGTTGAGATGACGAAAAGGTGTCAGCTGGTGCACGCAGTGCGGAAGCGAGGCAGAGCGACGCACCGGATGAGGACGCGGTAGCTCTCGCCGTTCGGCAAGGTGGTGGTCTGGCCGTTCTCGGTAAACGTGCCATTGAGCGACAGCTCGTAGTCCGAGTAGCCGAACGGACCACGAACGAGGTTGTCGCGCGGCGGGAAGTAGTCCGGGCGGAAGAGCGCGCCGACGGTGGGCACATCGGCGTAGAGGGCAGGCGTGGCGCGCTTCGCAAGCTTGGACATGCGCACCGTCGGGTTCGTGACGGAGGGGATGGTGCCGTCGTAGTCGAGGGAGGCCGAGACATAGTCGACCGACAGACGGCGCGTTCCGGCTGCATCGACAGGCGACGTCAGCAAGTGACCTTGCAAGAGCATTCAACGAAACGCACCAGCCAGGCGGAAGTAGATAATGGCAGGATCGTTGCGGGCAATGACGATGGCCGACTCGGCAAGGATGTCCTCCCCGACGGCGATGAAGGGCAGGCGCGGGCCCAGGGCGACGTCGGTCGTGTCGAGGACTACGGGAGCAAGGCGTCAGTTGAAACATCTGAGGACACGCAAGTGGCAATGCGCACCGGGCATGTCGACCATGCGTGCGCCGAGGCCAAAGTACGGGACTACAGAACAGAGGATCAGTGCCAAATCGCATGCATGAGTGCGACAGGGCGCACCGTTGAAGGTCTGGAAGCGCTTGTTGATGACCGACTGTCCGCGCACGTTGACGAAACCCGAGAAGAGCGGGAAGCGGTCGACGTCGGCGGGCGAGAAGCCCGGCGCAACCATGCGGATGCTGACGGTGCCCGTCGCACCCGCGGGGATGGTGAGCTCGCGCGGCGAGAAGGTCGTGCGCACGACCTTGTAGTTGCTCTCGTTGGGCACAGTCGACGGGATAATCTGGTTCGAGGCGCCCTGTGTTGAAGATTGCTCGTCAGCGATGATCACAGAAGGGCCAGCAAGAAGAGACCGTACATCGTTGTAGGTGACGATGTTTTGCGCGTACGACGCGCTAAATGTGTACGTGACGGCATACGGGTTCCGGTTCTCGAGCGTGAGGATCTGCGGCTGGCGGTAGTTGGCCGTGTCGTTGAGCTGGATCGCCGACGGGCTGAACAGCGTGCGGGCGGCAAAGGCGCGGTTGACGTCGATCTCACCTGCTCGCGCGGAGCATCAGCGCGGCGGCACAAGCAAGGCAGGAAAAAGGGGCGACGCACCGGCACCCTGGAGCATGACCGTCTCGAGAGCCGAGGACCCGACGGCGTTCGGCACGAACTTGGCCGAATTCTGGAAGATGCCGCGAAGCTGGGTCGGCGTCAGGTTCTCGCTGCGACGGGCCGCGAGGATGAGCGCGTAGGCACCGGCTGCGGGCGGGACCTGGATCAGTCAACTCCGGTCCGAAGGAAACGGGTTGCCCCAGGCGCACCGAGGAGCGGGGCCGACTGGCTAGTGCCGCGCATGATGCCGAGTCCGCCAGGGACGGTCGAAACGATGTCGGTGCCGGGGGCGACGAGCGAGGGGTAGAGGTACAAGTCGTTGGTCGGGCCAAAGTTGGAGTAGTAGCTGCATCGCGACTTCAGATCAGCGGAAGCCCTACCGGGAACACGAAGCGGACCGACGTACGCAATGGTGCCGCCCGACACGGTCTCGCGGACGTTCGGGACGAGCGGGCCCGAGGGGAAGGTCAGGATCTGGCCGTTGGGCGAGGCGTTGTAGTACTCGAGGAGCTGTGCAGAAGCAGTCAGCGACATTTGCTCAAGCTTTGACGATGGCATACGCACCTTGAGACCGTCCTCGTAGCGAATGCTGGCGACCGCAGTGAGACCCGACGTTCCGACGTTGAGCTGGGGAATCGTGAGCAAGCCCTGCGTGTTGGCGATGAGGACGACGCGACTGCACGGAAGCAAAGTCAGCTCTGTGAGGCGACAGACAGATTCTGGAGATCCTCACCCGCCAGCAGCGCCGACATTCTTCTGCTTGACGGTAAAGTCGCAGCCGCCGCGGCGGACGACGACGACGCGGTTGGTGAGGTCAGGCGTCGAGCTCGGAAGCGCCGTGCACGCGTCGTTGGCCGGGGTCTGGCTCGTCGACGTGAAGTACAGGGTGTACTGACCCGGGAGCGCGAACGGCATGGGCGAGGTGTAGGGGATCGGGTCGCGGCCGGCGACGAGGGCGTTGTAGGCGGGGAGGTTGACAACGTCGCTGCGGCGCGGATTTTTCGAGTGAGCGGCGCAATAAGCTTAGGAGGAACAGAGGATGCGACACACGTAGCGCCGACACCGGTAGAAGAGAAGCCAGCCGCAGGGGCGTTCGAGAAGAACAAGCCCTCGGTACGGTCGTTGCCGGCCGAAGCGACGACATGCACGCCTCGGCTAGCGAGGTACTCGGCGATAATCTGCGTGACTGAGTTGTTGAGGAAACCGACGGGCGTGCCGAGCGAGATGTTGATCACGTCGACGTCCTCGGCGAGGGCGCGGAGCATAGCGGCGACAATCTACAAAGTACGGGTTAGACTGTTTCTTTCCGAGCTTACACAAGCTGGGAATACGTACAATGTCGTCCGCTGAGAAGTCGTTGCAGCCAGCAACCTAACAGTCACAGCGTGAGAAGGTCAGCAAGCAGCTCCCATGCGCGCAGATGGTTTGCTTACGCGGTAGTGACCAAGAGTCGCCATGGGAGCGGCACCTGCGCGCGCGGATCACGTGTCAGTGACGCATCAGCAGAGAGACATGGTCCTGCGGACGCACCGACCACGCCATACTCGTTGGCGAGAGCGCCGATGATACCGGTAATGTGCGTGCCTGTGCAACGAGAGTTAACACCGCTTGACGGCTACAAATTCATCTGATGTGCGGTGTCACGTACCGTGAGTCGTGCACGTCGCGACTGTGGAGGCGAAGGCGTGTGAGGAGGCGGACTCGACACTATGATTCAGAAGAAGCACGCACAAGGATCCTCGCTCGGCGTCGGCGAGTTATCGCCGTCATAGTCATCGCCGACAAAGTCGTAGCCGAACGAGATGTGGCAGCCCTCGCCAAAGCAGCCGCCCAGGATGGGGTTGGTGTAGTCGAGGCCGCCGTCCAGAACAGCGATCTGCGTCGCGCCGCCATGTCAGCCTTTGGCGGTCAAAGCTCCTACAGCACAGACCGACGCACCTTGACGCCCTGGCCAAGGTAGCCGGCATTGTGCAGCAGATTGATGTTGGTCTGGACGTGCGGATAGAACGTGCTGCCGCGGTACGCAGAGGCAGGCGGGATGGTCGACGCGCGCTTCTTCGACACCTGGCCCGACGCCGAGATGGTGATCTTGGAGCGGGCGACGAGCGAAGACGCCACGGGCTGGAAAGTGTAGTCCGAGATGGAGTCGACCGGGTCGCGCGGAAGCTGGTACTTGCGGATCGGCCAGACGTGCTGTGCCAGAGTCGCAGGGTCAACCAGCAGTCCCACGGCACCATCTGGCAGTGCAGAACGCACCTTGACGCCCTCAATCTTCTGCAAGTCTTCGATGGAAACACCGTCGGCCACCTGGATGCTCGCGCCGTGGAAGACGTCGGGAATCGACTCGAAGCGCTCGCGGACGGTATGCGAGTAGCCCGAGTGCTCGACGGCGGCAAGCGTGCGACTCAGCGCCTGGAGGGAGCGTGCGAGAGAGGGTCAGCGAGGATCACTGAACCGACGGACGAGAGGGAAACGACGGACAGCGAAGGGCGTGAGGCCGCGCTTTGCGAGGGTCGCGGCCGAGGCGTCGACCTCGAGGATGAAGCTGTTGGGGACGACCTGCGCTGCTGCGCCGAGCGTCGAGGATGCGCCGTCGGCATGCGCGAATGCGGAGGCGCCGGCAGCCGCAGCGCAGAGCGCGCCGAGCGCGACCAGGAAGCGGGCCATTCCAGCAGGGGAAACGAGCGTGGGGAGGTCAAACGAGTGTCGGTGCCAGGCTTGGCGTGGCGTGCATGCAGCGCTGCCCAGAGAGATGCGGGCGAGGCGAGCGACTGTCCGATGCTCGGCCGGCGATCAAGCCAACGCGTCCCCGTCGCGTGGTCGCTCTGCCCTTTTTCTCGCGCTTCGGGCGGTGCACTGCACACTGGGCGCCGCGGCACAATTCTGTGTGAGAGTCCACACCCACTTCTGCCGCGAAACACTCAAGGATGTCGTTCTCCTTCCTCCCGATCAGCTCAAGCCCGTTTCGTCGATGCCGCCGAGCTCTCGCGCGTCTACGGGAGAGCGCAAGAGGTGGTCACAAATGAGCCGGAAGGAAAAAGCGTTACATCCAGCAACCCGCCCTGCGAAGCTCCGCTCCAGCTCGCTGCACAGGCGCGCACAGCACGTCGACCCGCCCGTCGAGTGCACGGTGGCGCCGCTGCAACGGCGTGGAGAGGAGGACAGGAGGAACGGGCGCAAACAGAAAGGCAAAAGGGGGTAAAGACATGCGAAGAGGGGGTCAAAGGAGGGCCAGGCGAGAAGGGTTCGCCTAGACTTCCAGGTAGTCGTACTGGAAGCGGAAGTCGTTCTTCTTGCGCTGGCACCAGCTCCCTGAGAACGGCGGACATAAAGTCAGCCACCCACAGCACGGTAAATACGCGTCGAGTGGTCGGGCGACACGATTGCTCGAAGATGAAGCGGGATGCGGATGAACGCACCTTCCCAGTCGAAGTAGAGGTACACGCCCTGCTCGTACGAGTCGGTGATGGTCGTCGGCTCGTTTGCGCGCTGGAACCACGTGAGGTACTGCTTGTGGAACCGCCACGACTGCTTCTTGAGCTCGTTCGCCGCAAGGAACCTTTGCGCGCGGCGTAAAGTCAGCCTCGACGGTTGCATGGCAGGTTGCGGAGGGAAGAGAGCGCACTGGAGGTATGTCCCCGGGCAGTAGTAGAAGATGTAGAAGAGCGTGTCGACGTCGAGCTTGGCGAACAGCGCAGGCGACGCGAACTGGCTCGACGGCTCTTGCGGGTAGTACGTTGGGGTCGCGTAGGGCGTGCGCGGGACATAGTACTTCGGCCTGTAAAGGAACGGAGAGTCAGCTTGTTGTCGCAGCAGAGACGACCGCTTCAAAGCGAGTGAGAGCACGCACTTCTCGGCATCAAGCGGTTGCGGCACGTTCGACAATCCCGCCTCGAGGACCTTGTCGATCTCGCTCAGGTCCTGGTCCCTCCGCATCGCTGTATCACGATATCGCTCGCGTCATCGTCAGCGCTCGACCGCTCCGACCGGCAGACATGGGCAAGCGAGGGTCACGCACACTTCTGCTTGGCGCTCTCAAAGCTCGTCACGAGGTCGGCCAGGCTGCTCGGCAGCCGCGCCTCCGACTTGGACGACTGCTGTGGCCCAGCGGCGGTCGCGGCTTGTGCCGCTGCTTGTGCCGCTTCGCTCGAGGGTTCGGATGAGGCGGTTTCGTTAGAAGGCTGGGACGCGGGCTGCGGGCGGGGAGGGTCAGATCGTCCGGGCAAGCACGGGTTCGAGAGGGGAATGGAAGCGCACGTTGGCCG
Organism: Rhodotorula paludigena; assembly: GCF_050403205.1. Taxonomy (NCBI): domain Eukaryota; kingdom Fungi; phylum Basidiomycota; class Microbotryomycetes; order Sporidiobolales; family Sporidiobolaceae; genus Rhodotorula; species Rhodotorula paludigena. Next base: position 115,314 of record NW_027481416.1, on the reverse strand, counting down.
AGGTCGAGCTCAGCGACGGACTGGGCGCTGCGGGCGCTGCCAGTGCCGGTGACGGTGCAGCCGACGACGCCTGGCTCGCGGCTGCCTCCTTTGCCGGCTCGACCGGGGCGGCGGTCGGCACGGGCGATGAGGGCGAAGGTGCGCTTGCTGCGGGCGGGGCGAGGCCGGGCGGTGGCCCGCTCGCGGACGCGCCGGGCGACGACACAGCAGGGGCAGCAGTGGACGCAGGCGCTGCAGATGCGTTCGCGGCGGCGGCGGCAGCGGCGTAGCGGATGGGCGGCAGTGCGGGTGCAGGCGCAGACGACCGTGCGGGAGTGGCGGATGCGGGACCGGAGACTGAGCGAGAAGGGGTCGAGGCGGCGGCGGCTGCAGGAGGCGGGCGGGACGATGCGGCGTCGAGGCTGGGCTTCTTCTGCGGTGTTGCTGCGACGGACGCTTTGGGCTTCGCGGGCGTCTTCTCCGGCTCGTCTGCCTTCTTCTCGGCCTTTGCTGGCGTCTTGGGTATGGGCGGGACTGGAGGCGGTGCGGGCTCGTCGGCCACCGAGACAGAGTCGTGCGACGACTGGTGGTCGTCCTGCACGATGCCGAACATTTCCTCCTCGTCCTCGAGATTCAGCTCGTCGTAGATGCCCTCGTCCTCCTCAAAGTCCTCCTCCTGTACACAACATGAGCGTCAGAGATGGTAGGCAGGGCGAGTTGCACAGGAACGAGCGACGCACCGTATTGCTCTCGACAAAGTACGCGATGTCGTCCTTGACGTTGGTGACCGAGTCGGTCGGGAGGTTGCCGTTCTCGAGCAGCCGCAGGATGAGCTCGAGGCGGTTGACGTGCCACGACCTGCGCTCGTTGAGGCGCTCGAGCTCCTCGAGGCGTGCCTCGCGCTCCGAGTCCTTCTTCTTCTGCTTGGTGCCCTGGATCGTCTCGACCTCGGCCTCGGCCTGCTCGACTTGTCGCCCGAGCTCCTCGACCATCGACTGGATCCACTGGCACATCTCAAGCTTCTCCTTTTCCTTCGGGTCGAGCTTGGTGGCCGCGTTGAGCCCCTCCTTTGAGAACGCCTTGGTCTTCATCTCCTTCTCGCACGCCTTGAACCGTTCCATTTGCTGTGCGTGGCATCTATGGAAATCAGCTACTGCATACTCCCCGAAGTTGCACAGAGCGGAGACAGCAGGACGCGTAACGCACCGTCTCGATCAGCTTGCGGTTGTCGATCAGCGGCTGCTTGTCCTTGATGTCGTTGCTCGCCATCCATGTCTTGATCTGGTCTCGCAGTCGCTGGAGCTTCTTGATCTGCGTCTTGAGGTCCTGCTCGAGCTTCTCCTTCTGCGTCTGGTTCGACGAGGCTTGGATCTTGTCAAAGATCTGTGAGGCGCGGGTCGGCGGGTCAGCCTGTGTGGAAGCGAGACGCGAAGGCGGGAGCAACGCACGCCCTCGAAGACCTCGACCTGGTGTGCCGGAGCGCGAGAGCCGACAGAGGGTCAGAATGTACAGCAGGTAGACTCGACACAGAGGAGAAACGCACGCCCTCGGAGACCTTCTTGAGCGTCTTATCGATCTCGGCTGCGTGCGTTCGAGGTGTTAGCGCCTGTCCTCGCTGCGTCGTCGGAGCTGCCCGGTGGCTGGGGTCGCGGCAACCGCACTGCGGTCCGACAGCGCGGTGCAGCTGGAGACCGCTCTAGCCGCTCTGAAAGACCCTTCAAAAGGCTGATCCACCCGGCCCTGCGCCCGCCTGAGGCGCGTGCCGACCGGAGTGGGCGAGTGGAGATGGCGCGGTGGAGACGAGACGAGACGGGGGCGGGCAGGCGCACTCTGCAGTTTCCGCGCAGCCATGGTGGGCGCGAGTCTGTGGACGCAGCTGCTGCTTAGAGCTCGGCGCACTTCCTGGCGCAGAAGAGCGACGAGAGTGCGGTCGAGGGACAGCCGGCGAGGCGAGCGATGAAGACGGAGACGGTGACTTCTCGCAAGGTGCCTGGGGGAGATACACACTGGACGTCTGAGGCAGTAGCACTTGGCGAGCCGCTACCGGAGAACCGCCAAAGGGCGATCTCGCGATTTTGACATTGTCACCACGGCGGGATGAGGACGAGGAGGGCAAAGACATGACAGCCTGCCGAGCAACTACGCAAGAGCGACAACAAGATACATACGTACAAGTTGTGACCCACCTCCGCCGCCAATCCCTGCAGGTGCGCCAGCTCATCCACGTCCTGCTCCTCGTCCCGCAGTCGCCTTGCCCTCGTCCAGCGCCCTGCGTAGCTTCTCGATACGTTCCCGACCATTCAGACTCCGCTGTCCGAGCACTTCGAGCGCGGTGTCGAGCTGGGAGCGTACGAGCTTCGATAGTCGCGTGAGGGACGAGGGCGAGGTGCGTCGCAGGTGCGAGAGGCGCTCTTCGACGGCCCTGCAGGGGGCAGCGTAGAGAGTGATTGTCAGTGCGCATCTTTCCACAGCGAAGGAAGGGCCAGAGCGCACTTCTGTATCCGGTCGTCGCGCGCAAAGAAATAGAGCGGAACAGGTTCGGCGGCGGGCAGCTGGTCCTGCACGACGCTCCACAGGCCGAGCAGGACCAGGTCGCCCGTGCCGTTGGCGAGGTACTCGTCGACGCTCGCGACCTGGCGCTCCTTGAGCTCGCGCGAGACCCACTTGAGCATGAGCCCGCGCGCCGTCTCGACGGGCTTGGACGCGAGCGGCGTGCGCAGCGCGAGCGAGAGGGTCTGCGTCGACGAGTGGAGGAACTTGGTGCCCTCGAGCATGACGATGACCTGGAGGAAGGACGATAGGAGCGAGGTGTCGTTTTCGTGAGAAGAGAGCGAGGCGGTGACGGCGATCTTGAGGTTGGCGCGGAGAGCTCGCCTGCGACACAGGAAGCTGTCAATAGCTGAAGAGCGCACAGATGGAGTGAGGCGCACAGGGTCGCGAGCGTGGACGGCTGCAAGTCGGCAAGGTCGTCGTCTGGCAGGTCATTGACCTTCCGGCTCATTGCGCCAACGAGGAAAATCTGCACCTCATGGTGCGACTTGCCCTGCCGCAGGGCATACACGAGAGGAAGGGGCGTGCCCGAGACAAGCAGGTCGAAGCTCGAGAGCTTGATGTCGTTGAGCGTCATGAGGTCGCGCCGCTCTATCGCACGCAGGACCTCGAATGGCTCATATTGCCCCTTCTTGTTCAGCCCCTGTGACTTTCTCCGCCCGCCGAGCTTAGCAAAGAAGCCTGGATTTGGTTTCGAGTCGCCTGGCGGGCTCGAGTCGGGTTGAGGCGAAGGTTGGGCGTCGGCGGGAGTCTCGATGGCAGTCTCGAGGGCGGATTCGAGGATCTGTTGCTTGCGCGTCGCTACTGCCTGTTGCTCTGCGACCTTGCTGAGGTGCTTGAGCGGCGGCAGACTCCTGCAGATGCACTGAATACAGACAGAAGCAGTGAGGCGGTGCAGGAACGAGGACGAGGCGAGATGACGCACGGGTGCGGTGGGCAGTGGACGGTGTCGCAGGCGGTGCTGTGGCTGCTTCCCCTCAAGCGCTGCAATCCACCCTTCGTTGTTCATGTTTGCGACGAGTCCAAGGAGCGTCGGCTCGCCGTCTCGCTTTCGCCACGCCCGCACTCTGCCCAGAATGGCCGCCAGTAGTGCCGACAAGACTCAGGCGGTCCCGCCGACCCTTCCACCAGCGCTCCCAGGAGTCACAAAGGTGCACTCGGCGTTGTTTCCGGATCAGTCCCGACATTCACGTGGAGCTCACTCGACGACGACGCCCTCTGCGCAGTTTGTGCATGTTCAGCCGACCGTTCTAACCACTCGTCAGAGAGTCAGACGCTTCCTCCGAGACGCAGAAGGGCGAGACGCCGCCCTCGTAAGCACCTTCCCCCACTTGGCCTCTCGGGACAGTCGCGCTGACCGCGTACGTCGCGCACTACGGTTGTAGCGGCTACTTCAGTACACGCTCAGGCTTAGCTTGTACCTCCGCAAGTCGGCCTTCACCAGGTCGCTCCACGTTCGCCTCCTCGCCGTCGTTTCTGCTCTCGCGGCTCTTCGTCGACTTCTTGCACTGCATCACCTCGCTTCGACGCTGCCTTTTCCTCCCTTTCAAGGCAGTATCAACGATTCATCGTCGACCGCGCGCAAAGCCGCCCAGCCACCTTCGCCCTCCCGCCTCAGCCAACTCCTCTCGCTCCTCCGCTCGACGCTCGACCTCGTCGCCCTCCTCTCCGACAACCTCTACCTCTTCTCGCGCCTCGGCCTCGCCCCGCTCTCGCCGCGCACGACCGCCCGCGTCGACAAGCTCTCGGACTACGCCGCCCTCGTGGCCGCGCTCGCCGGGCTCGCGCAGGTGCAGAGCGCGCGCGCCAAGCTGTACGACCTCGGGCGGCGAACCCGGCGGCGCGCCGTCGCGGACGAGAAGCGGCTCGAGGAGCTCGAGTTCTGGGAGGCGCGCAAGGGCGAAGGAAAGGCGGGGGATGCGGTCGAGCGGGCGAGCGAGGAGAAGAGGCTGCGGGAACGGATACGCGTAGAGCGGAGGACGCTGCGTGGGCTGAGGACGCAGCTGAGCGAGCATAGGTGGGAGCGCGTGCGACTGGTTGCCGAGGGGGTCTTTGCGGGTGCGGCTTGCGACTGTTCCCTCCTACCGGCGGTTCCGCGGCTGACGGTTACCTCGACCAGCTTACGACGCCCTTGACCTCGAGACGGCTTCCGAATCGGTCAAGAGCTGGGCAGGCGTCACTTCCGCGAGCATCGAGTGCGCCTCTTCCTGCTCAGCCTCTGAGCCCCGCGCTGATTTGGACGGCGGGCAGGTTCTTGCAGGCTTGGCTGCGGCATTCGGCGTCTTTGCGAGCCAAGTAAGGTCAATTCGCCCGCTCTCAATCTGTTCAAAGTCCGAAGGAATGGTGCGGATGTGTGAGAGCCTGCCAAGCGATCGCAAGCCAGGTTGCGTGTGCAAAGGGCATGCATTCGCAAGGTGAAGTTCGAGCCCATCAACATTCTCCGCGCGCGGTAGTACAAGCAGTGCTAGAAGTGCGAGCATATCCCTCGTGTCCAGCCCAGGGCGAGCACACGTGAAGCGGAAGCGCGAGGTTGGCGGACGAGCGAGTGAAGTGAGGTCGGAAGTGTTGGGCTTGACGAGCGAAAAGGGCTGCGCCATCATCCCATGCTTGCTGGCGCCCGACTCACAGCGCAAGACAGAAAAGCCCGCCGTCGCATTCAACCGAGGCGACGCGCAAAGAGGAGACAGGCGAGAAGGCGTAGATAGCCAATTCGAGCGAGCAGACGAACCAAGCGCGAGCAAGCACACCAGCCGCCAACTCATTCGACGAGATATGCTCAGCTCGCTCGACCGCCAGCGCATCTCTCCCAAACCGTGGCGGGCCACGCAAGAGGCGAGCGTGCCCAGCCAAGGGGTTCCCGTAACACGGCCGGTTACAGATTGCAAAGGGTTGGGGTGGACCGCGGGGTGCGTTGCAGATGAAGAAGGACTGTGACGACAAGTGAACATTCGGACGACAGGCGAGAAGAGCTGCGGCGTGCGGCGGAAGAGAGCGGGTCAGCTCCTCGTACGGGCGGATATCAGGGGTAGGTGGCAACGCACAGTTTACTCCTCGGCGGTCGTACGCGTGTACACGAGCTGCGCACGGTGGTGGATGACGGGCTTGATGTGGCCCTCCTTCTCGAGGTGGCGGATCGCAATGCGGGCGAGCGAGCTGTGGACGTTTCGCGCGTCAGTTGGCAGTTTGTGGGCCGTGGGGCTGGGTAGATCAACGCACCCGTTGATCTTGAGACGCTCGATGAGGACAGACTGCGGGCGGAGGAGCGGAAGCGAAGAGGGGAGTCAGTGCCGTTGCGGGGAGGGGCGAGTCGAGGTGGGCATCAAGGATCCGCTCGCTGGCGAAGAGACGCACCTGCAAGGTAGACACGAGTCAGTATGATGCACGTCTGAGGGGGTAGAGAGAGAGAAGGTGCGTACCTGCGAGATCATCTTGAAGGTGGGGACCTCCTTCATGATGCGGTCAAAGGTGGGCTTGTCGCAGATGACAGCGTTCTGCGCCTTGTCCTTGACCTTGCCCTTGCTCCACTTCTTCTTCTTGGCCGAAGCCTTGGACTGGGCAGAAGCTCCCGCGGCGGCCGCTTTCGCCCTGTCGAGGTGGGCAAGCGAGAGCGAGGTCAGCTCAACATGCTCGAGATCGGCGGGAGGCGGGCAAGTGCTGGTCGAGGCAAAGTGACTGTGCTGATGCTGGCAGCGCAGCGCAGGCAGCGGCAGGAGTGGCGGAGGGGAGCCGGCGGGTTGCGGCGGGTCGCGGTCGAGCGTCGAGGCGAAGCTGGGCCGCGCCGGTTCCGCCGCCTCGCCCGCTCCGAGCGCGATCCAGCCGCGCAGATCCCGCCAAAAAAGCACCAGCACGGTCCCAGTCTGCCTCGTGCGCCCCTGCAGGGCGAGCGCGCGTGCGGCGCGGTGCCGACGAGCTTTTCGACCTCGCGCGCTCGTTGAAGCGCGAGTGCGGGCGGGCGGCTGGGCGGCGGGTCGGGGCGGGGAGAAGGGCTCGAGGAACGCAGCAGCACAGAGCACGGGACTGACATTGTGAGTGGTGCAAGAGACGAGGGGAAACGACGGCCAGCTTCGACCCGCTCGCCGTCCCCCGTCGCCGCGCCTTCCCCCTCTCGTCCTCGTCTCTCGTGCGACTCGCTGGGGCAGTCTGTCAGACGGAGTCCCGAGTAGTTACTGCAGACAGGACCGTCAGTGGTCCGCGGCCATCGCGCATCCCCTGCGGCAGAGCGTCCGCTGCCCGGCTTCCCCCTCTCACGTCTGGCTCGTCCTCTTTCTTCCTCGCAGGCTGCAATGGACTAGGCAGACGTTAAGTCAGAGTACAGTGCACTAGGCTCAGAGCTCTCCCCGGGCAAAGAGCAGGCCGCCGTCCGAAAGCGGCAACGACTCGCCTCCTCGCGAGAGACCCGCCTCGTCTCGCCGCCGCCGCTGCCCGTCCCCCGCTCGTGCGCCTCTGCCTGTCTGTCCCGAGCACTGCCAGAAAGGACAGTGTCAAGAGCTGGTCTGCTGCACTCGAACCGCGGCTACTCGTGTCGCTGCCCGCACCCGTCGTCGGTGCCCTTCGCGACGTCAAGCCTCTCCGCCCCGCCGCCTCGCCTCGTCGCTTGAGCGCGCTCTCCTGCAGCCCAGACGGTAGCCTGACTGCAGCACTCTAGGCCAGTCACTTCAGGTGCGCGCATCTCGCCCTCGTCGTACAACCTCTCCGACTCAGCGCCCCCACTCGGGTCCCTTCCCAGCTCCTCCCGCCCGCTTCTCGCTCCTCCAGACTCGTGAGGGCACCACCAAGTCTTGCACACGATACAGACAAGGCGTACTGACCGGCGCACGCACCCACAGCTTTCCCCCATCTCGCCCGCCTCCCCTCTGCCCTCGCACGCACCGCTTGGTCTCGCTCCCGCCATGTCGCTCCCCTCGAGCTACTCGGCCATCCTCTCCGAGCTCAACCGCGAGGTCCTCCGCGCCCAGCCCTCGGACCCGCTTCAGTTCTGCGCAAACTGGTTCGCCCAGCGCCTTGAGCAGGATCGCATCGCCGTCCGCTCGGGCGCAGCCGCAGGCGGCCTCGCCGGCTCGGCGACGCAGCGCTCGTCCGTCGACGACTCGAGCATGCGCGAGGCGACCCCGCCGCTCTCGGCCAAGTCGCTCACGGGCGAGACGCCCGGCCTCGCGCGCGCTGCCTCGCCCGCCGGCGTCGGCAAGCCCCCTCTCTCGGCGACGTCCGCAGGCAAGGCCAAGCAGTCGAACCTCCCCTTTGGCCAGGGCTACGCCTTTGGCGCCCCCGCTGCGGCGCGCAAGGACGACCAGCCGTCCCCCTTCTCCGAGTACCCGCCGGACGGCGGGCCCTTCTCGCGCGGCGGTCCCTCGTCCTCCTCTGCCCGTGCCGCCGGCGGCGCTCCTCCGTCAGGCTTGCGCGGTGCCAAGACCGGCTCGACGACCCCGCCGGACTTTGACTCGCCCGCAGCGTCCAGCGGCGCGAACCGCTTCAGCCGCCAGGGTGCGCCGCCCGTCGCGCGCGCGGTCGGAGGCAACGCGAGCGACACGGACGAGGACGTCGAGGACCCGCGCGACGACCCCAACTTCCACCCGGGCCGCGCGCCGGGAGGTCCGTTTGGCTCGTACGGCTCGTTTGGCGGCGCGGCGGGCGGGCCAGGAGGCGCTGCTGCGGGTGCTGCAGGTGCCGCGGCAGGGGCCGCTACGCCAATCGTCAACTACAATCTCGGGCGGCGCACGTCGGTCAGCGCCGAGTCGCTCGACCCGGACGCGGCGACGCAGGCGCTGCCCAAGACGGTGATCCCCAAGAGCGCGTCGCAGCGGCAGCGCATCGAGAAGGCCATCGCCAACAACCTCTTGTTCCGCAACCTCGACGAGGACCAGCACACGGACGTGCTCAACGCCATGAAGGAGGTGACGGTGCAGGCCGGGACCGAGGTCATTGTCCAGGGCGCCGTCGGCGACTTCTTCTACGTCGTCGAGGAGGGCACCTTCGAGGTGTGGGTGCGCGGCCCGCCGACGCACACGTACGCCGGCCCGGGCCAGAGCATGGTGACGCACCCGGGCGAGGAAAAGAAGGTGGCGACGTACGGGCCGGGCGGGTCGTTTGGCGAGCTCGCGCTCATGTACAACGCGCCGCGCGCGGCGACCGTCGTCGCGACGTCGCGCGCGACCATGTGGGCGCTCGACCGCGTCACGTTCCGCTCGATCCTCGTCGAGCACACGTCGCGCAAGCGCAAGATGTACGAGGCGTTCCTCGGCGAGGTCTCGATCCTCCAGGAGCTCAACGCCAAGGAGCGCGCAAAGATTGCCGACGCGCTCGAGGAAAAGGTCTACGACGAGGGCGAGGTCGGCAAGAACTTCTACATCATCGAGTCGGGCCGCGCAGAAGTCACCAAGCGCCGCAAGGCGCGCGACGGCGTCCTGGAGGAGGAGCTCATCGGCGTCCTCGGCAAGGGCGACTACTTTGGCGGTGCGGCTTGCTTCCGTTTGCCTTCTTGCCCTCTCTCACTCTCGCTGACGCACCTTTCCTTGCATACAGAGCTCGCGCTCATCAACTCTGCCCCTCGCGCCGCGACCGTGCGCGCCAAGCCGGGCGAGGGCCGCCTGCGCGTCGCCACGCTCGGGGAAAAGGCGTTCACGCGCCTGCTCGGCCCCATCATCGACATTCTCGCGCGCAAGGCCGAGCGCGCGTACGGGCCGGGCGCGGCGGTCAATGCGACTGGGTCGGCGGGCGTGGCGTCTGCTGCGGGCGACAAGCGCGAGAACTTTGGGAACCCACCGCCGGGTGGGAGGGGCATCACGGTCGGCGGAGGGGACGCTTGAGGCGGCTTCATCCCTACTCCTGCACGCCTCTCTCGGTCCCTGTCTCGTCACAAACACTACCAGCTTGCTTCCCATAGCCTGTTCTTCATCGTCATCGTCGTCGTTCCCCCTTCTCCCTCTCTCGTGTGTGCTCGTAACTCGCTTCGGCATTGTACCCGTCTCCCTTTGCAATCTTGCTCCGTCTCCTGTCGTCGGTCGCTAGCTGTCAGGACCGTGCAAAGAACTGGCAATTTGAGAGGAGGGACACCGTCCCCCTCATCATCCGTCCGCGACTCTGGTTGTCCTCAACTCGTCGCCGTCGCCATGTCTGCGGTTCTCGCTGCGCTGCCGGACCTGCCCAAGCTTGTCGAGCCGGCCAAGACGCTCAACGGCAAGCGCATCCGCGTCCCTCCGCGCGTCAACCTCGGCGACTTGTAAGTCGCTCAGTCCCTTCCCCTGCCCTCAAGGCGCTGAGAGTGACTGGCAGAGACTGACGAGCTCTCGTACTTGATTGCAACAGGACGGTCAACAATCTCGGCACGGTCAAGAAGCTGCACAACGTCCTCTTCCCCATCTCGTACTCCCAGCACTTCTACGACTCGCTCCTCACGCCCGCCGAGCACCCCGAGGACTACAACAAGCTCGTCTTCTACCAGGACTTGCCCGTCGGCGTCCTCGTGTGCCGGCTCGAGCCGGTCGAGGAAGAGGCGCCCAAGACGCTCAGCGAGGCCGCGAGCAAGGGCAAGGGGAAGGACGCCAAAGAGGGCGGTGACTTTGAGGGAAAGGCGTACAAGCTCTACGTCATGACGCTCGGCGTCCTTGCGTGAGTTTCCAGCCGCTTCTCGCCTCGTTCCGCTGCTTGCGTCCGCACCGGTCGTGCAAGTCCGGAGTCGAAGTGCTCTTCGGTGTGCTGACTCTTGCGGACCTTTGTACAGGCCCTACCGCCGTCAAGGTCTCGCTTCGAAGCTGATCCACCACGCCCTCACCGCCGCCGCCGCCTCGCACGTCGCCCCTCCTCGCGCACCTTTCGCGCCCGCCCCGCCCAAGGCCGCCGCTGTCGCCAAGGGCAAAGGCAAGGCCGACGAGGACGAGGCGGCAAAGAAGGACGACAAGGCGGACGAGAAGGCGGAGCCGGCCAAGCCGAGGATCGAGAGCGTCTACCTGCATGTCCAGGTCGGCAATGACGACGCGAGGCAGTTTTGGGAGCGCTGGGGCTTCGAGGTCAAGGTGCGTCACTTCTGCGCCGAATCCTCTACCGAATCCTTGCTGCGGCACATGCTGATGCCGCGCTGCTTGCTCTCCTGCAGGAGACGGTCTCGGACTACTACCGCAAGATCGAGCCGCGCGACGCATGGCTGCTCGAGCGCAAGATTGAGCCGACGCTCTCGTCGTAGACGCACGGCGCTGGAACAGGAGGCGTTGCGCTCTAGGCAAGAGACCAGGGCTACGTTGAGGCGGCTGGCTTAGCGAGATCGAGGGCAGGCTGAAGTGTTGAGGGTAGCGGCGGGCGGCATGGTCGCATGGTCTAGATACCCACTCGCAGATACTAGCAAAGCATGCACGCATCACTTGTTCTATGGATTGGAGACTGCTACGCTGCCCGATTCTCGCCGTCGAGGTCCCTTCACGGTCTTCGCCTCGCCGACTCGCTCCGTCACCCGCTCCTGGGTGCTTGTGGTGTGCCCACTGTCACAAGCATCGTCTTTTGGAGCACACGTGGGCTCGGCAGCCTCCGAATCGCGCTTCTGCTTCGAATCGCACCGATGAGTCGTCTTTCTCGGGCCGCCCGGACCGGCAAACGTCCTCTTGCTGCTGCTGCGCTGCTCTGCTTGCTTTCGTCCCTTGCTCAAGACTTTAACTGAGCTGCTGCAACCATGCTTGCCCCGAGCATCGTTGCTGATCGCCTCGTCCCTTGCTCCAAGCCCGTGTCATCGCCGACGCATATCCTCGGTCCGCTCGACCAGCTCACGGCGCCAGTGCCCGTCGCGGTCGTCTACCTTTACGACCATGCCATCGACACGGCCCGCCTGGAGATAGCGCTCTCGCATCTCGTCAACTACTACCCGCATCTGAGCGGCCGCCTGCGTTACAACCCGAGCGACGACACGCCAGAAATCCACCGCATCGGCGAAGGCATGCGATTCGTCACCGCTACGGTCAATGAGGACCTTGAAATTCCGGTCGGCCGCCCGCTACTCGTGACCGACCTCCCCAGCGGCGGCAATCCCCTCTTCGTCCCCTTCGACATGTCGCCAATTGCGCTTTGCCGCGACCCCGTCTTCTCCGTACAACACACGACGTTTTCCGACGGCAAGACCGCCCTCGGTATTCGCATACTGCACATCCTCGGCGACGCCTTTGGCTTCTTCCAGCTCGTGCAGGACCTCGCCGAGCTGTACCGCAACAGGACAGACACTCTCGCACGAGCTCCCTGCACCGAGTCGTACCTGTCCGACGCGGCTTTCACCGATGAAGAGCGCAACGAGGCGCTCGCGTACAAGCCATCGGGCTTCAAGATCTCTTCGGAGCACCCACCATGGGCGTCTCCAGCGAGTCCGCCACGCGGTCGCGTCGTCCATGTCCCCCCGACGACGCTCACCAAGATCAAGTCCGCCGCGGCGAGTTCAGGCGCGGACGGCTGGGTTTCGACATTTGAAGCGCTGTCGGCGTTTCTCTACCGTCGCATCTATCATGCTCGTCAAGCGCTCGCCGAGCCTCAGCCGCACGCAACCCACTTCTTAACCTCAGTCAACCTCCGACCGTCGAACCGCCTCAACCTGCCCCCTCGCTACTTCCCCAACGCGCTCACGACGTCAACCTCCTCCCCCTCGCCGGACTTTCTCGCCTCCGCTTCGCTCCCCGAAGTTGCCGCCCACGTGCACTCTCTTGTCCGCTCGCTCGACCCCATCGACCTCGAGCGCTCGGCGCGCTGGGTCGCCGCGCAGCCGGACAAGCGCGTCGTGCAGGGCACCTTCCCCTACGACCAGCCCGGCTTCCTCATCTCGCAGTGGTCGGCGTGGGACCAGTACGCCGGCGTGTCGTTCTCGGACGACGTCGACGCGCGCCCGCTCCTGGCGAGCACGCCGTTCACCGCCATCTCCGAGATGAACGGCCTCGCGTACTATCTGCGCCCGCGGGACGGGCAGGGGCTCGATGTCAATATCGCGCTATGCGAGGACGTGTGGGAGGTACTGGACCGCGATGGCGGGCTGTTGGGCGAGATGGCCTGAGGTGCGCTCTTGTCCTCGCTTTCGGTCTCTTGGTTGACGGTTCCACTGATGTGTTTCTGCAGAAGTATCCCCGCACCTCGTACAGCAGGACGCGCGTGAATTAGCGTGCCAACCGCTCAAAGGCGTCTGCGCGAGATTGCAACTTTGCGAGCCAAGATTCGTTTCACTCAAGCACGAGAACCTCCGTCTTCGTCCCGCAGGCCGCCTTCTCCGCTCCCTTGCTCTTGCTCCTCGCCTTGTTCTGCATGTCCAAAGCGCCGGCTGCCCCGCTCGTGTCCTCGCGCTTGACCTGCGGCTTCTCCTCCGCGTCGCCCTCGCCGCCCCTGACCCTCTTGATCTCCTCGCGGATCTCGTCGAGCTCCTCGCGCTTGACCCGCTCCCGCGCCTCCTGCTCCGCCTGCAGCGCTTCGAGCTCGGCCTGCACGACATGCTCGCGCGCTTCGAGAGAGGCGAGACGCTTAGCGGCAGCTCCAGCCGCAGCGATGGACGGCGAGCGGGTTGAGGAGCCGATGGGCGGAGTGGCAGATTCCAGGATCTCGAGGTCGGAACTGGCGGCGGGAGAAGGCGAGCGACTGTCTGTAAGACTCAAGGGCGTCAGTGGTGCTAGAACGGTTGTGCGAAGGTGCGGTGGCATACTGGGGATGAAGCCGAGCGACTTCAGGAACTCTGCGGTGGCTCGATACGTCAGGTCAAAGCATGTCGCACAGCTAGAGATCAGGCTACCTTTCGAGCGGTAGAAGAGGCAAATCGTCGTCCATGGCTTGCGCTTGTCAATCTTGCAGAATGAGTCCGTCTCCTCGTCGTCGGAGCCATACGGCTCGGGATCGTCGAGCCTGGACAGAACTTATGAGTGCGAGCACGCAGCGAGGGAAAGGGAAGGGGGAGGGACCCACTCAATACGGTGCTCCAGCTCAACCTTTTTGTCCTGCTCGTGCACAGGCAGGTGCAGCTTCGGCTCGACCCGGAAGTCGCCCATCGGGCGGACCCACTTGACGCGGCTGTACTGGAATTCGATTACACCGAGATGAGCAACCGTGCGGCAACTGGCGTGAGGAGAATCGTCGTTGCTGGTGGTCGCAAGCTTGGTGAAGCGGTAGGGGCGGACACTTGAGGTCTGAGCGCGAGAAGGTCAGCCGTGCCCTTTTGTTAGATATAGACAGAACGCACAGCGGTCTCGTGCTGTCCCGAGCGATGCCACGTACGTCACGGGTGAGTCAGCGAGGTCGAGTAGAGGGAGTCCGACGGTTTGGCGACGATGCCGGCACCCCTGTGGCGGCAGAATCAGTGTCATGACCGCCTGAGGAACCAACGTAGCACGCACCACTGCCCATCGACGTGAAACTCGACGTTCCACGCGTTCGTCGGCTTCTTCTCGCGCTGGTCGCACATGTGCAGCTCAAAGCGCTCGCCCTCGCGCACCTCGAAGTAGGCGCAGCCCTGCTTGCTAAGCGTCTCGGTCGTGTAGAGCTGCAGCGGCTCGCCTTCGACCGTGACCCACACGCGCAAAGCCGGGATCTTCGGGACCGAGCTGGGGTGGCAAGAGATGCGTGAGCCGCTCGGACGAGGTCGCGACCACTCGCGGGCAGCTCACAAGCTGTGGACAGTGTCGGGCAAGCTCATCGCTTAAGCGCGCGAGGCGGTACTGCGAAGAAAGGGGAGAAGCACTGGAGCGAGAGACGAAAACGGTCGGGAGCGCGCTCTTCAGCTGGGCACGCTTCGCTCTGAGACTCGGGTGTAGACAAGGCAGTGTAGCAAGATGTCTTCGCAGATGTCGAGGAGGAGCGATCGCTTGCAAGAAGCTGCGAAGACGACTTTCCCTCTCGTTGAGAAGGTCAAATCTGCGAAGGCTGTCCAGGCTCATGCGCGCACGGAAGGTACGACGCACACAGATGACGGTACTGCGAGCAAGAGTCTGATGAGTCGCGGGGAGAGACGAAGGGACGAGATCGCAGACGCACCGAGTACAGTTTCAAGCGGTTCCGTCCCTCCAACACAAGGAGTCCCGTCGTGCCCCCAATCTCGCCCACCCGCTCCAAGCCAGTAAGGCGCCACCTCCAATCCGCATCCTACTTCCGCTTCTTCGCCGCGCCCGTCGGCTCGCCCGCCGACTCGTCGCGGCCATGCTTGCCATCGCCGTTCTTGACTTTCGCCTGAGCGCGGAAGAGCGCGAGCTCGAGCTCGGCGACCTTGAGCTCGCGCTTCAACCTCTCGACGTCGTTCTCGCCGCTCGTGCGCTTGGCGGCCGCGGCGGGCGGAGTCGGCGAGCGGTCGTTCGGCGAAGGCGAAGGCGAAGGGGAGGGCTTCTTCGGCGTGACGGACTTCTTCGGCTCCATCACGAGGTCGTCTTCTTCGTTGTCGCCGTCTGTCAAGGATGACTGCGATCAGCATTACTCGGAGTAGCACAAGCAGAAACGCCGCCGTACACGGGATGTAGCCGGCAACCTGCAGGAAAGCTGTGGGGGCGATACTCAGAGCCTGCACGTGATAGAAAACGACGCAACACAAACTCTTTGACCTGTAGAAGAGCTTCAACGAAGTGAAAGGGTTGTCGAATGGGTCTTTGCGTCGGTACTTTACGGCAAGCGGCTCAGAAGCGCGAGCGGAGGGCACGGGCGAAACGTCCAGACTGCAAAATCACCGTTGTCAGATTATGGTCGCGCGCGACGAGATGCCTGGAAGCAGACCCGATCCAACAAGCGATGCCAAGCTTGACTTCGTCTTCATGAATGGTAGGGAAGTCCTCCGGTTCACGGTAGGCCGGCAGAACGTGGCGCGTGTACTCGGTGCGATAGTAGCCAACGTTGATGCAACCGAGCGTACCCGCGGGTCGAGCGTGAGGCTCTGCATCGGGCGAGACGGGCAGCTCGACGAAGCAAAAGCGTTTGACGGACTTGGACTGAGGCGGGGTTATCAGCTGTGTACCACGGCAAAGCTGTCACTGTGGGCGGACCTCGGCGTCATACTCTCCCTCGACGATACGGAAGCGACGGGGGTCGTGCGGGGCAGCGTTGTAGAACGCTAGCGGCTTTGAGCAATCTTGCCCGACCGTAGCCTGCCTACTGGGATCGTCAGTAGGTTCGCGGTGCCACATCGATGGGCTAGGAAAGGCGCACTCGGTGTTCTCGGAAAAGAGCTGGACGACCCACGAGTCCTCGGGCTGCTCCTTCCTCTGGTCCGACAAGCACAGCTCGAGGTACTTGTCCGCGACCGACTCGATGAACCCCATCGACTGAGCGCGCATCTCGTCCGTCGCATACACCTCGAGCGGCTCGCCGTCGACCTGCACCCAGATGTGCACGTCCTTGAGCTTCGGGAACGCGCTGCGGGGGGGGACGGACAGGAGAGGCGGAGCGGGTCAGCATGCCCTTGGACCGCAAGGGGAAGGGGAGGGACGGGACGTGCAGGCGATGCGAGGCGTCCGGGACCTGCATGGCGAGACTCTGGAGATTCGCGAGTAGGAGGATATGAGGAGAAGGAAGGAGAGAAAGCCAGTGCGGAAGGTCCGCGGGGGCGAAAGCGAGCGAGTACGCTGCGAGGCGTGACAGGGTCGTGAAGCTTAGCACAACTGCTCTAGCCGGAGCCTTTGCGCGGGCTTAGACCTGGGCTAGAGAGACGAGACAGACAAGCCTCGTTCTGGAGGACCAGATAAAATACGAATTGCGAACGGAGTGGGTGCGCAGGTGGTACAGGCTAGAGATACAGAGTGGTATAGCAACAGTCACTGCAGACGGAAGAATGTCAGCCTGGGCTGCGCAGAACGAAGACGCGAGGGCGAGAAGCGATGAAAACGCACCGATACGTCCTCGACGACCGGTCACAACCCCTTCCCACGCCCATTCCACATCACCACAGCCCTGCTGTCACGCCGACCGCGACCGCCAGCAGCGCTGCTCCTGCCGCAGTCCCTGCCGTGCCCGCACCTCTCACCGCGAAACTCCCCGGCTGGGCCGCTGCCTCGGCCGTGTTCGTCACCGTAACGGTCGTCTCGCTCCCATCGACGGTACTCGTCACGACCCACTCTGTCGCAGAGGGGTCGCGCGAAGGCCACATGTGGGATGCCGAGATGAGGGTCGTCTTGTTCGTGCCGGTGCTCGTTGCCGAGCCGTTGACGGCGGCGGAGGAAGAGGGCGCGCCTGGCGCAGTAGTAGTTGTCGCTGCGGACGATCCAGGTGGGAGAGCGATGCCTGGCCCGGTAGGGACCGAGGGAGGGTTGAAGGCGGTGCGCGAAACGGACGAGGTGAGGTCGTCGATGATGGTCGGGAACGTTTCGAGGTTGTCTACGCCTGTACGTCTCGGATGTCAGGAGCGTTCTTCCTCGTCGCACAAGGACACCCTCAGCGGTCGACGAGCTGCATGCCGCTCGACCGATGCGGGAGGCGGGGGCGACGGCAGAAATCGCGGAGCTCACTAGACTGCGCAACGACCGCGACAGCCGACAGAGCAGCAACTGCCAGTTCGTGCAGCAAGAGCATGGTGCGCACGGGCAAGTGGGAGAGCGGGAGAGGCGAAGGAGCGAGGTCAACCTCATCCTAGGTGATCGCACCGCCGCCGCCACTATCGTCAGGTTTGACCGAGACAGGTCCCACATGCTTGTGAGTGCTTCGTACCAGCGTGTAGGTGCATCCGACGGGCTTCCGTCGAGGTGCAAGGTTCCCTTCTCCTCGTCGTCGGATCTCGTTTCTCACTCAGAAGTGCTGGAATACGACGGTGCCGACATTATCGAGTACTGTATAGCCTGTCCAGCTTTGGTACGAGCTCCTCAGAGGTCGGCCACGTCACTCGCCCCTCATCGTCGCGGCCAGCCTCTCTCGCTGCTCGCTCACGGCACGCCGCAATGTCGCAAGTCGAAGCCACCCTAGCGAGCGAGTGCGCATGTTGACCTCGTCTGCCTTCGCAGTGGCCACGAACAGGAAGCTTCGTCTGTCCCCGACGCGTGAGTCCGCCCCACTTGCCCGGTCCGCATCCTCGTCGCGAGCTCACACTCGCCCCGACGCGTCTGCAGCGACTTGAACCCGACCGACACCGCAGGCTACAAGGTCGGGCAGCAGAAGACGGTCGAGGAGCTTGCTCAGGTGCGTCGACGCTCTCTGCGCGAGGCGGTGCTCGAGCCCTCGGGTGCATCTCGCTCGCGCCGGGCGACCGTACAGGGCCTGATCCAGCCTGTGTATCGAAACGCTGGGCTGTACGATCCGCGTGTAAGACGCTGATTGGCGCGAGCCTCCGCAGCTCGACGCAGAGGACGAGTCGCTCGTGCGGTGGAAGGCGTCGCTCGGCGTTGGCGCCGGTGCGAAGCCCTCAGCAGGTACGTCAACGGTATTCCGTACACTTCAGTGTCCGCCAGAGCTGACAAGAGCCGGTCACTCTCGCAGGAAGCGGTCCTGCCGTGACGGTCCTCTCTCTCTCGCTCTCGTCTCCCTCCCGCCCGACGCCTATCGAGCTCGACCTGACCACCCCCGCCGCCCTCTCTGCGCTCAAGAGCGACCCGGTCCTGATCAAGGAAGGCGCAGAGTACAGCGTCGAGCTCCGCTTCCGCGTCAACCACGGGCTCGTGTCTGGCCTCAAGTACATCCAGGTCGTGCGGCGGCTCGGCAAGAACTGGGACAAGCTCGAGGCCATGTGCGGCAGCTACGGCGCCAAGGACGAGCCGTACGTCAAGAAGTTCCCGGCGGAGGAGGCGTGCGTTCTGTTTCCTCATTCTCAGTATCGTGCCCGAGCGAATGCCTGGCTCACGCTCGCGCAAGCAGACCAACGGGCATGATCGCGCGCTCGGGCACGTACACCGTTCGCTCGCGCGTGACGGACGACGACAAGACGGTGCACGCCGACTTTGAGTGGTACTTCAAACTCGGCAAGGAGTGGTGATGGGCGTCGCGCCAACGCTTTGGGACACATTTCTCCCCGGTCTTCTTGGTACTTTGTCGTTCTGTCTTGAGACACTTGCATCTCGCGTATCTCTTCCGCGCTCTCGCGCGGCTGCGCCGGAGAGAATCATTGCAGACTCAAACTGAATACATGCAGAGCGACAGCGAACAACACATAGTACAGCAAACAGAAAAGACCGAACCATTGAAGCCGTACCCTTCTTCCACCGCTCTCGCCTAAAAAACACACCCTCATCGCTCAGGCAAGCGCAAGTTCCGCGACGGCGAGCACGAACGCCGTCGAGCCAAGTGCGCAGCGCACGAGATGCAACCCGAGCCACTTCTTCTGTACGAGCTCGTCATCCTTCGCCGTAACGGTTGTGCCGGCTAATAAACGCGCGGCAGACAGATGTCGCAAGGAAAAAAGCCGGGCCGTCAGTCCTGCAGCGTCTAGACTGGCGGGCGAGACGCGCAAGGGACATTGACGCACAGGCGCGGTTCTCCTGCTCGAGCTTCATGAGCTGGTTGTTGAGGCCCATCATCATGGCGCCGGTCCAGGCGATGAAGCCGAGTGCAGATGCCGCAGATGCGGCGAGGAAGGCCTGCGAGACGCGACGGAATCCTCAGCTCATCGCTCAAGTCGGGCTTGCGCACTGTGCAGGGCAACAAAATTGAGCGGAGAGGACACTGCAACGCACCTTGCGGTGCCGGGAGACGAAGTTGGCGGGGAGGTACTCGACAGGCGCCTTTGCCGCAACAGCCGAGTAGCCAAGCAGCGCCGTGATCACCGGGATCGTGCTCATCATCGTGGTCTTTCCCTGGTTGTAAACTTTGACAAAGATTCCCTGTTTCGTGCGAAGCCAGGTCAGGGGGTTTGCGCAGGTGCGGGAAGGAGGATACGCACGAGGCGGTGCTCCGGCTTGAGGTTCGAGTCGGGGCGGTAGAGCGCTGGCCAGGTCCAGGCGGGCTGTGCATGCAAGCTCGTCAGGTTCGCAAGCCAAAGCTGGTGCAAAGAGCCGCAATCGAAGGCGCACGAGGCCAATCATGAGACCAGTCGCGATTCCGAGGCCGACGACTGCGGTGGAGCGCGCGAGCACGAGAGTAGCAGAGTCTGAGGAGGCCATTGATTAGGGAAGAAGAGTGGCAGAAGCAGAGCAGGAAGAGCGAGATGGAGAGGAGCGAACGAAGCCTTCGGGAGCGCCGCGCACCACTTCGGCGCCGTCGATCACTTGCTCAGGGGAGGGGGCGAACGCCTCGTCTGTACTTTCTTGTATCCCTCGAAACGATCGTAGAGTCGGGCCTCTTCGCATCTTGAGGCATTTCGAGCTGGGTAGGAACGCGGGCAGGGTCGTTGAACTGCAGAACGGTTGGTCTAACGAAAGTACGGTACGGCGGTGGTACAGACTACACAGCGCAAAAGACGGATGAGAGCGTCGCCTCAAACGCAAACAAGCTCGAGAAGCGTCAGGAAGAACGAAGCTCCCGCGATAATGGCGGCGCCGAGCTGCCAGCGGGCCAGGTCGAGGATGAGCGCATCGGCTGCAGCGCGCTCGAAGCGGTCAGGAGGTAGTTTCTTAAGCTGCACCGCCGTGGGAATCGAGTAAAATGAATGAGTGGACGAAGACGTACTGTCGATCGGTGCCGTTCCTACGCCCGCCTGCCCCTCTTTGCCTTCCGCGCTCCGTTCCTCATTGTCCTCGACATCGCTCTCGTTCCCGTCCTGCTCCTCCGTCCTCAGCCATGAGCTGTACTCGTCGACAGGACTGGCGCCGCGCCATCCTTGCGTCCCGAGTGCCCGGTCGTGACCGCCTGAGCGTTCGAGGCGAAGGAGCACGAGACGACGCTCTTCCGCTTTGAGCGCTTCGACGCGAGGCGCAAGGACGCCAAAGGAGTAAGGACGGAGAGCGAGAGCGAGACTGGCAGCAACGATGAAGAGGGCCTGCGAGCCAGGGAGTCAGCGCAGAGCTGGGAGGTTCAGCGTGAAGGGAAACGTACGCGGCGGTTAGACTGGACAATGAGCGGGACAAAGCGCAGCCCGTGTGCCGCATCTTGAGTAGCGGACCCGAGGTCTGACGCGGCTGAACGAGCAACCAAAGCAGACAGTGCGAGAGAGGCCGTCAGGAGTGGCATGAGGTGAGCATTTGCGAGCGTTGCCCGGTCGTGCAGGCTTGACCAGGCATGCTGAGACCCAGAGAGGGTGGTCAGACCCCTTGTTGGGCTATCGACTCGGAAGAGGAAGACAAAGGCGAACGCACGAGTCGGAGTTTCGAAGGGTGGGGGGCTGAGAAGAGGGCGGGAACGATGACCAGGGGCTGTAAAGAGGCAAGGGGCGGTCAGCATGAGGTCCAACAAATGCTTGAACGCTGGTTGCGCTCACCCACGCGGCTATCAGGCCTGTCACTAGGCCTGAGACGAGCCCAGAATGGAGGCGCAGAGCAAGGAGAGGCAGGCCGTCGAGAGTCATCTGCAGGGGCGGGGACGGGTCAGCGCGAGCACAAGTAAGCCGCACAAGGCTACGCCCTGCTCACTAGCTAGATCGGATCAAATGGAAGGAGAGGGAGAATCAGCAGAAGGAGTGTCACGCGCAACCTCCGCAGAGGCGAGAACGAAAAAGGGGGCAACCCGCCCTCTCCTCTTCATCGTAGCCTCTCGCCAGACTGAACAGCTGGGTACCTTCTACAGAAGCTCGAAAGCTGAGGTGCACATTGCAAGGGAAGACCTTCGGAAGAAGGTGACGTGGCGCTGATGAGGGGAAGCGCGCTCGCCCAAGCGCTCGCCTGATGAGTCGCCGCCGGCTGCGTGCAAGCCGCATCCGTGCTCATGTCCGCGACGCAGTAGCGTGCGCTGTGCTACTCTTGCGCTGCGCTGGTCCTATATCGGTCGCGCAACCCTCGTGCACAGGCTTCTCGCTCCCGCTGCGCCCTATTGGCGCCGTGCCATGTTTCTCGCTTCTCGCCGCACGAGTTCCGCCGAGTGCCGCCCTGGGTTCGCGGAAGGCCGTGCCGCAGCTTGCCCGTGCTGAGCTGTCAGCTGCACATTGAATGGTCAGAGGACTCAGCAGCCGCTTGCCTCCACATCCGCCCCTGCTGACGGGCGGCGTGTCATCCTTCGCTGACAGCCAACTAAGCTACCGTAGCTGACTGCCTGTGCTGAGCTGGCGCTGAGTGGTGCGTATGAAGGACACGCTATGAAAGGAGAGCGCACAGCTACGACGCTTCCTTCTGCTCACGCCGCGTCCTCTGCTCTCTTGCTCCTTTGACCACACATCCCGCTTGCCATCAAACAAGATGTCCAACACTACTGCGAACACCTCCCCTACCGTCTACGTTGGTACGTCGCGCCTAGTCGGTGGTCTTGTAAGTTCGAAGCTGATCGCCAACCGCAGTCACTGGCGCCAACCGTGGCATTGGCCTTGCCATCGCGGCGACGCTCGCCGAGCGCGAGCACGCCCTTGTCTTCGCTGCCGTGCGCGACCCGGCCAAGGCCGACGCACTCAAGGCCCTCGCCAAGGAAACTGGCCGCATCGAGCTCCTTCAGTACGAGTCGCCGAGCGAGGACAGCGCTAAGGCGCTTGCGCAGGCCATCGAAGAGAAGGCGGGCAAGGTCGACGTTGTGATCTCGAACGCTGGTGAGCTCATTCGCCTTCCGGCTCCCGCTTTGCACCGGCTGACCGGCTCTTTGGAGGCACGCAAACGGATTACGAGCCAATCACCACGGTCGCCTCGCACCACCTCACCACCAGCTTCAACGTCAATGTCGTTGGTCCGGTCACCCTCTTCCAGGCCGTGCTCCCGCTCCTCCGCAAGTCGGCTGCGCCGCAATTCGTCGGCATCTCGTCCATTGCCGCGTCCAACACCATAGCCGTCCCCTTTGCGACGGACTCCTACATCATCTCGAAGGCGGCGCTCAACTCTGCCGTCAAGCGCGTGCACACCTTCCACGCCGAGCAGGACAATATCGCGGCCTACACGCTTCACCCGGGTGCCGTCATTACCGACATGGCGACCGCGTGGATGGACTACGCGCCGGAGCTGAAGTTCCCGCCCGAGATGATCGTTTCCGTCGAGGACAGCGCCAATGCGATCGTGCGCCTCGTTGAGGGGGCGACGAGGGAGAAGACCGGAGGTCGTTTCTGGAACGCTGTGGACGGAACGGAGCTTCCCTGGTAGACAATCCGTCGTGCATGCATTGCGAGTAGCTTGCCCCCTTGTTGGTCGCCTTCGAGGGTTGCGCGAGCGAGTCTACCATGTCAGGTCGCCACCGGGTCGCGACGCCTTCGGCCTTTCCTGCTCCGCCCTCAATCAGTCGGCGTATCGTCCGCTATTCCGCATTCGAAGAAGTGTCAAAATGCATGCCTGAGTGGCGGCACGCAGACCTGAGCGTTGCCTCTCGCCTCCCGCCTCTCGCCTCTTCCCGCCTCTTCGCGCCCCTGCTCTCGATGATGGCTATGTCCGCTCCGCTTTCGCGAGCCGTGCCGGCACAGCAGTCGAGGCCATCCGCATGCTTGCCCACGGAGTGCCGTCTGCGCACCGGAGCTGTTCCGCAGCTCGCTGCCGCTATCACTTCTCTGAACGGCGTTCCCCGCGCATCCGCGGCGCGACCCGAGTCCCGAAGCAAACACCTAAGTTACCTACCCCAAACGAAGCGGCTGCGAGACGTGTCGCTTTCGTTGTGTCCACTCAACTCCGCGGGGCCAGAGCTGATTCAGGCACCTCGAGACTCGGACTCTCCGTTCCTTCGCCCGAACACACGGCTCTCCGTTTCTTAACGCAACAACTACGTTCCGTCGCACGGACGCTCCGTCGTCGGGTCCGAACAACGGAACGCGCTTGCTGATTCAGAGCGCTCGAGTACGACGTGCGACAAGACTCTTCGTCCCGCTGCTTCTCTCCTCATCCCGCTTCTTGCTCCCTGCTCCCGCTCTCAGAGACTTGCACCACTTTCAAGCTATTGCACCAGTCAGCACAATGCCGAACACCACTGCCACCACACCCGTCACCGTGTACCTTGGTGCGCCCACGTCTCTGCTCACTTCGCAGACAGCAGACATCGACTGAGTAACCTTCTCTCTTGCCCCCAGTCACCGGTGCCAATCGCGGAATTGGCCTCAGCATCTCCACTATCCTTGCCCGTCGCGAAAGCACACTCGTGTTTGCCACCGCTCGCGAGCCGGCCAAGGCTGATGCGCTAAACGCACTTGCGAAGGAGACGGGCCGGGTCGAAGTCGTCAAGTACGAGAGCGCGAACGAGGAGGACACAAAGTCGCTCGCTCAGGTGATTGAAGAGAAGGCAGGCAAGGTCGACGTGGTGATTGCCAACGCCGATTCGTCTTGTTCTCCCTCTGTGACGTTGACTTCCGCTGACCTTACCTTACCTCCGATCTTCTGCTCAGGCGTCCAGACCGGTTGCTACTCGATCCTCAAGACCACCCACCAGGACCTCACCCAGAGCTTTGAAGTAAACGCCGTCGGCCCGGTGCTCCTGTTCCAGGCGCTCTACCCTCTCCTCGTCAAGTCGTCGGCTCCGCAATTTGCCGTCGTCTCATCCATCCTTGCCTCGATCGGTCTCGCCTTCCCCTTTGAAAGCGAGGCGTACGGCATTTCCAAGGCGGCGGTCAACTACGCTGTCAAGCGGATTGCGCTCTATCACGGCCAGAAGGACCGCATCGTCGCCTGTACTTTGCATCCGGGCGCCGTCGCCTCCGACATGGGCCTCAGCGCTACAGCCAGCATGGCGGCCACCAACCCGGACTTCAAGTTCTCGGCTGACATGCTCATCAGCCCGGAGCAAAGCGCCAATTCGATTGTCGGCATCGTCGACAACGCCATCCTCGAGAAGACGGGCGGCAAATTTTGGGACGCCACGACGGGCGACGAGATTCCTTGGTAGCGCTCCGTCGTTGGTTTGTGGTTGCAATCGTCTTCATCTTTGTTTCAAACATGCACGGTGTACGACGCACTGTCCACTTCCCGGGTGTACTTCCCGCTGTCAGGGTAGCAGCAAAGATCTCAGGCTACAGTCAGAGAATTTCGCTCGTTCTCATTCATGCTCGCACGGTGCCGTTGACGACGGTCTCCTCGACGCATCATCCTCCGGTCGTCGCTCGCTGCAGCCGAATGGGCACGACCTGCATGAAGCGTAGCCGTACCATGGCGCACGTCCTCACGGTGCCGCTGGCCTACGCCTCCTCCGCGCACTGCCTTCCATGTTACCCCCCAAAGCTCTTCGTCAATCTTAGGCTGCGCTTCGCGCTTCTGCGCCTCTTTCTCTCCCTTCATCCGCTTGTTCTGCCTGCTCGCTTGTGATGCCATCAGCTGCAGCCGGCGGCTCGTGCCTTGTGTGCCTCGGTAGGTCTGCTCAACACCTGCGCCTCCGTACATCGAGCATGACCTGGCAAGCCCTGCAGTCACCGGGGCAAATCGAGGAATCGGCTTGAGCATCGCTTCACTGCTCGCCAAGCGCTCAGGCAGCGTCGTCTTCGCGGGCGTGCGCGATCCGTCCCGGGCCGACGCGCTCAACCAGCTTGCGCAGAAGACGAAGAACGTGCACGTCGTGCCGTACACTTCGCCAGACGAGATTTCGACTAGACGCTTGGCGGATCTGATCAAGGAGAAGGTCGGAAAGGTCGATGTCGTGATCGCGAACGCAGGTACAATGCACTCGTTCAGCGGTTCCGCTTTGCCTCTCCTGACACGGGGTCTATCGTGCAGGCACGCAGCTGGCTTTCGATCCGCTTAGCAAGTGCTCCGCTCGGGATCTCAGTCAGACGTTCGACGTCAACGTAGTCGGGCCGATCCTTCTCTTCCAGGCGCTCCACCCGCTCCTCGCCTCCTCTTCCGCGCCGCAGTTCGTCGGAATCTCTTCCTCACTCGGCTCGGTCGCGCTCGCGATTCCCGACTCGCCAGACGCGTACTGCATCTCGAAAGCGGCGCTCAACTCTGCCGTCGCCCGCATCGCGCTGAATCATGGCAAGAAGGACGGGATCAACGCCTACGTCCTGCATCCCGGCCTCGTCGCAACCGACATGGGCGGCGACTACATGAGCAAGGCAAATATCCCGACCAGCCTTGCCGTGAGCGCGGACGAGAGCGCCGAGGCGATCGTTCGCTTCGTCGACGGCGCGACGAGGGCGAAGACGGGGGGCAAATTCTTCGACGCGGTCAAGGGCGTAGAGCTGCCGTGGTGAGCGTACCCGCCAAGACTTGAGCTGATAGACGGTTGAACGACGCTTCCTGGCGAGTCTCTCGAGTGGGCAAGCGGACGAGACGAAAGATCCTCGGCAAAGGCGCACACGCGCACAGTGAATTGCTCGAGACGGGGGAGGGAGTAACGGTGTAGAGTAGACAGTAGGGGGAGTAGGCGGTGTAACGAGAGAGAGAGGGCAAGAGGAAGAGAGAGAGAAGCCACAAAGACGGAACGACGAGGCGGGCCATTCTGGGGGTTTTCTGGGTGTGAGAAACGGGAAGGGAGGAAGCGCCTGACGGGGGCGGTTGGGGCAAAAGGGAAGTGGAGGAAAGAGGAACGAAGGCAAGTCTAGAAAGCGGAACAGGGCCTTTTTTATGGGGGTTTGTAGGAGCAAGGGGAAGAGGGGTGAATGGAGAGGGTGCAGAGCAGAGGTGAAAGAAGGGAGAAAGGCGATATGGCGCAGAAGAGCACACACACACATGAGAGGAGAGGAAGGGGAACGAGAACCTGAGGAGCCGGTGACGAGGGTATCGAGTCCTGCAAAAGGGGAAAAGACGTGGTGAAAAGGGAAAAGGGGGAGCCAGGCGAGCTAGTCGATGCTGAACCGTGCGAGGGACGCGAGCGGCTGGAAAGTAGCGATGACCGATGGGAGCTGGCGAAGGTCGAGGCGGAACGATGCGGGACGAAGTGAAAGGGCGAGAGAGCGACGACCGAAGTCGAACTGAATCGCTGCCCGTCGCAAATCACCCTTCACTCGACCCTCAGCGCCCGCTCAACCTGCGCCGAAGCCGACCACCGCAGGAGACCGCGCACGTCGAAAAGGGGGGTTGACGGCTGCTGATCTGTGCTCTGGATCCTGGCTGAGTAGGAGAGCGAGTGGGTCTAGCAGATGGCGCGCGACCACGTCTCCTGGCCGAACGACCGCGACCTCGCGGCGGCGAGGTCGACCGGCGGGAAGAGGCTGTAGCCGCTCGACTCGGTCGCCGACGCCGCGACGCACGAGCGCTGCTGGCGCGCAGCAGCGGCCGCCGTCGTCGCGGCGAGGAGCGGCGAGTCCATCGACGACGCCGCGACGGACGACGCGAGGCTCGACGCGGCGCGCTTGAAGGCCGCGCGGCGGCGCGCGGCCGCCGGGTCAAAGTGCAGCGGCGACTCGAGCGGGCCCGACGCGTCGAGGTTGACGTCGGCGAGGTGCGACTGGCCCGCGGGCGGCGTCGAGGGGCACGTCGCGGCGGCCATGGCGCAGTCGCCGTCGAGGAGCGACGTGGCGGCGCTCGCGAGCGACGCGAGCGACGAGGCCGAGTCGCTCGCGCTGAGGGCCGGGGTCGACGGCGCCGTGTCGATGGCAGGCTGCTCGCAGCTCTGCTGGGCGGCGACAATGAGGCGCGCGAGCGCCTCCTGCACGGCGAGGCGGTCGCCGAGCTGGCCGGTGCCGGCGCGGAAGCGCTCGGCGACGACGCCGAGCCACACGAGCCACTTGTCCTCGCGGATGGCGACGTCAAACAGGAGCGCGGTCGCGACGTGCGCCTCGAGCGCGTTGACGTCGGCGAGCGGGATGCCCGAGACGGTCGAGAACGTGTCGTTGCGGTACGAGTTGTCCTGGAGCTGCTTGTTGGCGATCATGAGCGCGCCGAGGACCATCTTGAACGGCGCCGCCTTGAACGACGTCGTCTGGGCGTCCTGGCCGCGCTCGGCCGGCGTCGACGGGATGAGCTTGTCGACGGGGACCTGCGAGACGAGGTACAGCGCGAACACGAGGTCCTCGGGCGTGACGAGCGTCGCCGTGAGGATCTGCTTGACGAACGCGCGGAACGCACTTGACGGCTCGACGGGGAACGCCGCCGAGGCCGACGCCGCGCGCTGCGCGCTGAAGCCGAGGTCGGCGAGGCGCTGCATGCGCGCGGTAGCCTCAAAGTCGTTGCCGGCAAAGGCGCGGCGGTCGCCGATGATGCCAAACTGCTCGGCGCCGCCGCTGCGGCGCGGGCCTGCGCGCGCGGGCTGGCCGATGACGCCGACGCCCTGGTTGGCAGGCGCCGACGTCTCGACGACGTGGAGGTAGCCGCGGCGGACCGTCTCCCAGACGATCTCGGTCGCGAGGTCGGCGAGGGGGACGGCCGAGCGCTCGACGGGCGGCGGGGGCGGGACGGACGAGACGTTGGGGATGAGGTCGTACGTGACGTGCCGCTGCTGCGACGCGACCGAGTCGTCGTCGAGCATGGCGTCGACGGTCGCGACGCCGCGGTGGGGCGGGCGGCTGTGCGACGGGTGGTCGTACTCGTCTGCGGAGGACGCGGCAGAGGCGACGCGCGAACGGGATTGCGAGTCAGCGCCGCTGTGCGCGAGACGGTCGAGCAAGTAGCCCATGTGCTCACTCTCAAGCGTCGCGCGCGCGGCCGACTCGGCGCGGCCGTAGGCAGCCGTCGACTCGGTGCGGGCGTCCCAGGCGGCGCGCATCGCGTCGGCCTGGTGGGCCTGCATGCCGTACGGGGCGGCGTACGGCGCCGGCGGCGGGAGCGTGAAGCCGCGCTGCTGCTCGTAGGGCTGGAGCGGAGCGTGAGTCGGCGTCGCGAACGCGAAGCGGCTGCGCACGGCCTGCTCGAGGAAGGGCGCGGGCTGGGCCTGCTGCGCGGCGTAGTAGCCGTCGAGCTGGGTGGGCTGGCTCGACGGGTAGTACGGCTGCGGCTGCTGCTGACCGTGCGCGTACGCGGCGGGGTTGTAGGCCGGGTACGCGGCGGCGGCGGCGGCGGCGTGCTGCTGCTGGGCGACTTGCAGGAGCGACGCCTGGTGGTGGTGGTGGACGTGGGCGCGGACGGGGTCGTAGTGTGCGCCGCCGTAGTAGTACTGCTGGTGCTGGTGCTGCTGCTGCGGGGCCACCATCGTCCACGCGTGGTGAGCGGAACCGTCAAAGGACGGGTAACCGGTCGGGGCGTTCATGCGGTGGTGCGCGGGAGTTCGAGAAACGTGTGCTTCTCGAGTTCCCGGGAGTGTGCTCGTTTGTTCGAGCACTTTTGGCGACAGACTGGAACGAGGCAGTCCGAGGCGGGAGGAGACGTAAGACGGCGGGATCGGGCGACGGGGGCTGCGTGCGACCGAAAGCGGCGTGCTTTGAGATGGGGAGGGTAGGAGCGTCTGACGGGGGCTTGAGCGTAGACGGGAGGGTACGCTGCAGGCGGTGGTGGCGGCGGAGGTCAGTCGCAAGTCACGGGCTGCGAAGAGGGGAGGGGAGGGGGTGCGCACAGTGCAGCGGGTAGGCCGAGGACAGTTAAGCCCTGTCTATCTTGCAGACGAGTGGATGGGAGGGAGAGAGGAGGGAGTCGGAGAGGAGCAGTACGATGACCTGCGTCGCGAGTAACGAGCAAATGTAATCGTAGTGCGTGAGTTGGATGCATGCAGTGCGCGGGGAGGCGAGCGAGAGGAGCGCACTCGTGGCAACCCTCGGGGACGGCAGTTCCTTTCCCTGGGCACGTAGCGAACTGTAGGTCCAGACAACTTGCACGCAAGCTGCACACCCGCGCAGGCGCACGCGTTCGTCCGGGAGGCAGAGTCAGCACGTTTTGCTCGCCCCCGGCTGACTACAGGCGGCAACGCACCTCCGGAGTTCTGGTACGGCCGAGTCCTCGAGACACGTGCGAGCTGGCAGGCAGGCAGGCACAGGGGTTCCCAGAGGGCACGGGAGGAGCAGCGAGGGTCGAGGTCGGTTGCCCTTCCTTGACGACAGAGGCAAACCCGCGAGTGCGAGGCTACCTCCGGCTACAACGGACTACAACTGACTACAACTGACGATACAACCCGCTTGTATTGACTCGTACTCGCACCTCCTCGCTACATCCGGCTTCCATCACCGCCTCGCTCTCCCCCTCCGAGCCTCTCCTGCACAATGCGTCGCGTTTCCAACCGTGTCTGGGGCGCCATGCTCTCGGTCGGTGTCCTCCTGCTCGGCACCACGTCGTACGTCGCTGCGTCGTCGGCAGCTCAGCCGGCCGGCGACCTCCCAGGGCTGCAGATCGGTGCGGCTCATTCACCTCTCACAAGCAGTCCATAAACACCGGGCAAACCCAGAACTCGATCGGCGCGAAGGCGACCACTCTTCCTCTTCGCGTTCACTGACCTTCCTCTATCCCATGCAGATGTCACGCACAAGCCCTCGCCGTGCTACATCAAGTCGGCCAAGGGCGACAAGCTCGCCATGCACTACGACGGCCGCCTCGACTCGGGCAAGGAATTCGACTCGTCCCGCAAGCGCGGACAGCCGTTCGTCTTCAAGGGTGCGTCTCCCCGGTCGACCGTGATGCGCGCCGGTCTGTTCGTGCTGCGCAGAGTGTCGTGCTAATCTCTACGGACGGCGCACAGTCGGCGCTGGTCAGGTCATCAAGGGGTGGGACCAGGGTCTCCTCGACATGGTGCGTCGACGTCCCTACTCCGGCTCGCCCTCGGCGCACGGGCCAGCAGTCCACTGACGAGCCTCGTGCCTGTACAGTGCCCGGGCGAGAAGCGCAGTACGTCGACCCTTCCAGCTCTCACCAACTCGGGACAACCGACCCCCGTCCGACGCTTCGTACCTCGTCCCGTATCTTGGCTCACAATACTCTGTGGCTCCTGCGCAGCTCTCACTATCCCCGCACACCTCGGCTACGGCTCGCGCGGCGCCGGCGGCGTCATCCCGGGTGGTGCGTTCCTTTCTCCGGCCTCTGCTTGCCGCCTTCCTGCTTGCTCCAGTCTCGTCCTGCTCATAGTGCACCGTACTGACGATCTCCGTCTCGACGCTCGCAGGTGCCACGCTTGTCTTCGATGTGCGTATCCCCATCCGATTCCGAGCTCCGTCGCGCAAAGCTGATCATCCGACTGTCCATCCCTTTCCGTCTTACTCGTCGCAGGTCGAGCTTCTCGAGATCAAGAACCGCAAGCCCGGCAAGGAGGAGCTTTGAAGAGTCTGTCCTGTATCGTTCACCTTGGCATTGCAGCATCTGTTCCGTGGGAACCTCGCATTCTGCCTGTGCCTGGAGGGAGAGCTTGTTCTTCGCTGATCTCGCGCGCCTTCGAGCTTTTCTCGTGAAGCGACGAGCGACACTTGCAGTGAAGACAGCATACTGCGTTTAGAGAATGATCACACGCGGAGTGCGAAGCGTCGAGGTAGTCACAACGACCGCTTCCCGCACCGCTATCTGCAGGGAGTGGGCCTAACGTAAAAATCCCACAATGACACTGCGCCCGCACAAGTACCGCAACAAGCCGCGCATGCTTTGCCCCCCACTTGCGCCCGCCTCGTTAGTCGACCGGAAGTCAACCCCGCTGGCCTCTTGCCACTCGCACGTCTCAAACCGCGATATTGAACAGACTTGCGAGATCCGTGAGCTCTGCGCGTGCACACGACAAATTGGGTGAGCTCGCTGGCGATGGAAGTCACCGCAAGAGAACGAGCGCGAGACGAGGGCGCGAAACGCACCAATCTTGGCCTGGCGCTTGGGTGCGTTCTTGTTGCCCGAAAACGCCTGCATAGACAGAATCTCAACATCCAGATTGTCACCTATCTGGAACGAACCGGGAAAGACGCACCTGCTGGATGAGCTGCTGCTTCTTCTCCTGAATCTTGAGCACGCGCGCCTCGATCGTGTTCTTGGCGACGAGCTGGAAGACGCGGACACTGTAGGCAGTTGGCGGCGCCTTGTCAGCGCTTGCGTCGGATCAGAAGCTTGCGGATGACACGCACGCCTGGGTCTGGCCGATGCGGTTCACACGGTCGATAGCCTGCGCTTCGATCGACTCTTGCCACCACCTGTCGCGCAACCCACGGATCAGCGAAAACCCCTTGAGAACTCGAATCGGAGCGAGAGTTGCAGCGAAAGGAAAGAGCGCCACTCACGGGTCCATGAGGAAGACCTGGCTCGCGACCGTCAAGTTGAGACCGAGCGCGCCCGCCTGCACGCAAAGCAAAGTCAACGACGTTCGCTCGCACACCACCAGAGCGGGTTCACAGGCGCACCTTGAGCGAGAGAAGCATGACCATCGGGTTCTTGCGGTCGCCCTTGTCACCTGCGACCGTATCCCGGTTCGGCTGCGTGAAGAGCTTGATGACCGCCTCGCGCTTGTCCTGGCGCATCGAGCCGTCAAACCTGCGCGTCGACACAGAGTGTGAGACGACATAGAGCTGAAGGTCAGGACGACAGCGGAACGTGACGAACCGGCAGGTCGCGATCCCTTCGGCGTGGAGAGCCGCTTCGATGCGGTCGAGGTGCGTCGTCCACTACGCAGCGCGCTCAGATACTCGTCAATATGCGACCAGGGGTGGCAATGAGAATAGCGATCGCGCACCTGCGAGAAGACCAAGCTCTTGACGCCCGGCGCCGAGCTCTTGAGCAATCTCACGAGCGCCTCGACCTTGGCCGTGCGCTCGACGGGGGCGGCGCTCCCGTGCCTCGACGTGCCGACGCTGCTCGAGCGGGCGGACGAGTACGGCGAAGCGCTGCGGAACGCCGGGAGCGAGATGATGTGCTCGCGCTTGAGCGGGTTGTTGCACGACGGACAGGCGGCTTTCGCGTCGACGGCCGACTCGATACTGTACGAAGGGAACGTCACCGACGTCAGCGCCTGATCGGAACGACGAGGCCCTGACGAAGTCAACGCCCAAGACGCACCAGCTCTGGCAGAACACGTGCTGGCAAATCGTGATCCGCGGGTCCTCTGCCCAGCGCCCGCACGCGAGGCAGTCGGCTCCCGCCTCGATCGCCTCGCGCAGGAGCGAGCGCACAAAGTCGAGCTGCTCGGCGGAGACGGGGCCCTTACCCGACGTCGGGAGGCCGATCGCGCGCTCGTGGTCCCGCTGGATGCGCGCAGCGAGCTTGCGGTCGCGGAGGCTGTGACACGAACGAGTCAGTACGCTGCCGAATAGCTTCAAGTGGGAAAACACGCACTCTTCGATGAAGTCGCCGGGTACGAGCGAAGGATCGCAGGCGACCTGACGGAGACGGAGGAGCAGGCAAACTGCTCGACCTCGAACGAGTGAGTGCGAGTCGGCGCGAACGCTAGGAGACGAGACGCACGAATGTGTGTGTAGCCCGTCTTGCCGCCCTGCTCCTTGAGCGATGACTTGACGCTCTTGCCGATCTCGGCCTCGATTTCGTCGTACAACTCGCGCACGTCGTCCTTGAGGTCAATCTCGTGCATGTAGCGTTCAACGCTCGGAAGCTGGACAAGCGGCTTGCCGGACGGGTCGAACATGTCCTTGGTGCGGCGGAGCGTTGTGGACGAGACAACGGCCTGCGTGAGCGACGAACGGTCAGCCAAGGAGTCTGCGAAGCGGGAAAGATCCAGTGTGCACTCACGCGCAGGAGCTTGTTGCGTCCTTCGTCCGAGCCGCTCGCGACATACTGCTTCCACACCGCGGGCTGGTCGAGCGGCTTGCAGACGCGCAGAAATTGCACCATGGTCCCGACTGTCGAGGCGAGCTGCATCAGTGCATGACCACAGCAAGGTCGAGGTCAAGACGCACGATCGCCTGCAGCGTTGACAATCGGCGTTCCCGAGAGAATCCACCGGCGCCTTTTCCCGCAAGTCATCAGTACTCTGAAACGCGCCGCGGTTCCGGTATAAAAGCACGCACTCGGCCTTGAGCTCCAGGCACGCCCGGGTCATCTTGGCCTTGGGGTTCTTAATCAGGTGACCCTCGTCGAGCACGACGCGGCGCCACTTGATGGCGTGGAGCGTCGCGTTCTTGCTGCGCTTCTGCTTCTTGCGCGCAGGCTCGCCGTCCTCGCCCATCTCGTCAGGCGCCTCGCCTGTCTCGTCTCCATTCTCGGCCGTGCCGTCTGCGCCTTCGGGCGCGCGCGACCCCTTGCGCGAGGACGAGGCGGAATCGCTCTCGTCGAGCCCGCCGATGATGGTTTGGCTGCGAAGGCGTTCACGTCAGTGTTGCAGTACAGCAACTTCCGAAGGCGGTTAAGTGCCTCACTAGGTCGTGATGACGACGTCGTACTCGCGCAGTTCCTTCTTGCTCAGCTCGCGACCCTCGCCATGGTAAAAATGCCAGCTGAGGCGCTTCTTGCCGACGTGCTGCTGGAGCTGCTCGGTCCAGTTCGACGCGACCGAAAGCGGGCAGACTGAACGGGTACTTTAGTCAGTAGGAGTAGCTGGAGAGCGCCGAACCGAGAAGCGCACCGATGAGAGTCATGTCGTCGAACCGCTCGTCCGGGTCCTCCGGCTCATCAAGCACACCCTCGCCGGTGTCGTCCGTGCAGATGAGTGCGATAGTCTGCATCGTCTTGCCGAGACCCATCTCGTCGGCGAGGATCCCGCCGCGCTTCAAGATCGGCTTCTCGCGCTGCGTCGTGTTGGTCCCGACGTTGTGCCAGAAGATCTTGCCGGCAGTGTCTTCCTTCTTCGTCCACAGCTGCACTGGCGGATCGTCGACGCTCTTCGGGAGTTGCGGGTGCTCCATCCGTATCATCCAGGCGAGACCTTGCCGCTGCACGAGATAGTCAGGGTGAGCGAGCCATTCCACCCTCGCCGACAGGAGACTGAACATACCTGGAACGGCAGGAGATTGCTCTTCATCGAGCCGTCCTTCTTCCCCGGCGGGCTCGGATGCGAAGGCAGCAAGGCGGGATCATTCCCTCCTTCTTGGAAGATGCTGCCGAGGAGGTCCACCTTCTTGCCCTTGTCGAGCAGTATGGACTGCCGCATCGCGATATCGCGATCGTTTTGCTGTAGGAGTACAGTCAATGAGAGCTCACGACGAATTGTGACGAGCGACAGCGCACCTTCGAGTCGCGCACGCCTCCCTTTTCCCCCTCATCTGCATCGTCCGCCTCCTTCCTCGCCTGCTCCAGCGCCTTCTTGCGCTCCTTTTCGACGCGCTTCCGCTCCATGCGCTCAGGGAAGAGCCAGTCGAGCCGCGGGTCGAGCGAGAACTTGCGCTTCCCCCAGATTTCGAGGCGAAAAGGAGTCTTGAACAGCCCGACTGTCGCAGATTCGACTGTTGCGAGAGATTGAGTGGTGGTACTCTAGACAGTCTGGAGAAACGCGGACAACGTACCGGGACCTGCGACACCGCGAAAGTCGATCTTGCGTTCTTTGACGAGCGGCGCGAGCTTGGCGGAGAGCTCCTTGCTCATGTAGCCGATACGCTGGCCTCGCACGTGCCTCACCTCAATGGCGTTGCTGTCGTTGACGTTGTACGGGTCCTGCGGGACCGGGAAGGAAATCATCGAGCGTGGGTCAGCTGCCGCGCGGAAGAACGAGAGCACGTCGACATTAGCGCACGCGCTTGATCTCGACAGCCATGCCCTCTTTGACTGCGAGCACACTCTGTTAGGTCAGCTACAAACTCGGAAGGACCGCTCGGGCCCTGCCAGGGCAGGGAGGAGCGTAGAAAGAGGCGCACGGGTCTGAATGCCTCGATAGTACTTCAGCCCGACGATGTTGGCTTTTGGCACAGCACCGAACAATATCCTCTCTTCCGGGTCGAGCTTGACGTCGGGCTCGGCGATGTCGTCGCTCTCTTCGTCCTTGACCGCAGGCGAGTCGTCGTCGGGGAGGGCGCGGCCCTTACCCTTCGCATCCGGGCTCGACGAGCGCACCGCATTGGGCTGCAGAATGGTCAGCGAGTCAGTCACGGCGGTCAGCCGTCCTCACAAGGGGAGCGAGCGCACCTTGACATCGCTCGACGAGGGTAGCTGCGAGGTGGACGCGACAGGTGCGCCCAGCTGGGCGGGCTGCTCTTCCTCTTTCACCACAGCCATGCAAGCTTGTGCTGGCGCTGCTTCAATCAGCGGGAACCGGGAAGACGGCGGAATGTCAACAGGCGGAGCTCGCGACAGAGAGGTTGGCCTCAGACCGCACCGCAGCTTCGCACCTACAGGCGGGGCAGGACTATTGCCGAATTTCTAGAGCCTCCCTGGATCAGCTTTTGCAAGCGCGACCCTCGGCCCACGCGTATTGCGATGTCTCCTCCTCTTCATCGCTTCATCGCACCTGTCTTGCTTCCGCACAATGGCGGCGAGTGTGCCATCATTGCGACGGAATCAACGTATTCGTGGGCTCGACCATTCAAACAAACGCCTCCTGCGATGCTGCGAGCCAGTTGCTGTCCTCCTACTTCCGCTGCGATCCGAATCACAGACACGAGTCGATGATGGACGGTCCGCTTCTGTGCGAGACTCGCGGCATGCACCCAGTGGTTGCTACTCTGCCAGCTGGCGACTGCCCGAGCAGCTTCGTTCCTCGCTCTGCGGGCTCACCCGCTCGGCAGAAGTGCACTTTTAGCGCTTGCCGTGTTGGTCGTTCGCGGCCTCTGACCGTGAGACGGCACCTTGTTCTCCCTTCAGCGCCTTACTGTTCGCTGACATTGAGATGGAGCAAGCGTTCACGATTGCGCACGCCAGCCAGAGTGCTTCAGCCATTCACAGCTCTTTGCTGCCTTCTAGTCCACTCTCGTGTCTTCCAGGCTGAGAACTAAAAAAATGACTATGCAGGCAACAAGGAAGACTACGGAAAGATCGGGGCGCGCAGCATTCACCAAGGGAACTCGTTGCCCGTGGTCACGTCCCAGAACCTGCCGCCCGTCTTCTCGACGGTAGCGGTGTCGGCGATCTTGAGGATTGCCTCGGCGCTCTGCTCGGGCTGGAGGAACATCTCGGGTCCCCAGCCGAACGGGTTCTTGGCGACAAACTCGCGCGACATGTCGGTGATGACGACGCCGGGCGACAGGACCCACGCGATGAGGCCGTCCTTCTCGCCGTGCCAGAGCGCCATGCGCTTGACGGCGTAGTTGAGCGCGACCTTGGAGAGGCTGTACGCGTCCGACTCGACGGGGAAGTTGAGGCCGAACGAGCCGAGCCCGGACGAGACGCCGACGAACTGTGGCTTGGACGACTTTTGGAGGAGCGGCCACAGGGCCTGGAAGAGGGTGATGGGGCCGAGGACGTTCGTGTTGAAGCCGAGGAGGAGGTCCTCGGGAGGCGCGGTGGTAACGGGGAACGAGGGCGGTGCGACACCTGTTTGAGGAGAAGCTTCAGCGGAGCTCGAGGAATGACAACGGCAAAGTCCTCGCACCAGCATTCGCAAAGACGACGTCGACCTTGCCAGCCTTCTTCTCGACAGCCTCGGCGAGCGCCTTGGTCTGCTCGGCCTCGGGACCCTCATACTGGACGACCTCGATGTTGCCCAGCTCCTTGGCGAGGGCGTTCAGGTCGTCCGCCTTGGCCGGCTGGCGGTCCGTAGCAAAGACGAGGGTGCTGGGGCGACGAGCAAGCACAGAAGTGAGGGCGAGACCGATGCCGCGGTTGGCGCCGGTGACTGCGCGGAAGTGAGATGGACGAGGACATGAGCGCATGAGCGTCTCTTCTTTCGGAGCGGTGTGAGGCTTGACTTACCAACGTAGACAGTCTCAGCGGTGGAAGTCGCAGGCATGTTGGCGAGTAGGCGCGGGTTGAGCGGAAACGAAGAGCGAGTGGAGCGGATGTCGCGAGAGGCGAGAAACAAGCGCAAGCACAAGAGCAAGCGGGACCCGCTCCTTGTCGCAGGTGGTCCATGACTGCTCAGTCAGCATGCTGTGCGGATCGAAATCGATGGAAGGCTCGGAGACGGGGTGCGTCAGCTCCGAAGGAACAAGGGCATTGGGTCCGGCCCGGGTCCCCGAGCGAGAGTGGGTGGGTAACCAGGTGCGACAGCCTTGCGCGTTCAGCAGTGCTCCCAAGTCCTCCTCGACGTCTTCGAGCAGCTTCGAGCGGTATTTGAGGAGCGGGCCGAAGGCGAGACGGGGGCGAAGCCGGCGTTGCAAGGCGAGCGGTGCAGCGCGAATCACGGGACACGTCGAGTGCGCGGGGAGACTCGCCCCGCACCAACTGACGCTCTACGACGGCAGCGATATGCGCTAGGAGCGGAGCGACGCTGGCACGCTGGCAAGCGTCCATCGTCGTTCGCGGAAACGACGGCGTCGAGGTTGTCGCTCTAACCGCACCACCTGCTTTCTCTTCGAGCCCGAGAAGCAGGCACAAGCTTGTCTGCGCCCTCTGGACGGTCCTCCAGCGAGCACCGCTGCCCGGCCGCTTCTTTCTCTTCCTCTGCGCGACTTCTTGCCGCTTCATCGCTTCATCGCTGCGCTTCTTCAGCTCCAGGGAGCGCTTGAGCGCAGACAATACGCACTAAATCCAGTCGTGCAGAGCGCCGTGTGACCTCTTGGCCGTGCTACTGTCGAACTCGGCGCTCCATTTTCCGCTCCGCCTTCCGCTATCTCTCTCTCCCCCGTCGCCGCTAGCTCCGACGCCTCTAGCGCGCCATTTACCGGAGAGCCATAGCACTTGTCCACGCGCCCCACGCAGACAGCGAGCAACCTCAAGGAGGACCTGAGCCTGCGCTCCGCGCAGCCGACGGGCCTCGGGCGGTACGGACGCGCGAGGATACAGAGAGCGCGACGTGCATCTCCTCATCGCGAGCCCTGTGGGTGAGCTGTCGGACTGGAGTGGAGCTCAAGCAGGTCGAGTGCGAGTGGATGCAGCACTTTCGCCAGATGCGCCGCGCTGTGCAAAGACTCATGCTCGACACGCGCTGCCGTTGGCTTGGTCAGTCACTCGATCAGTGGCTCGTCCGCGACCGACTGTTCATCACAGGCTCCACTGCGCGAACAATTCGCGAAAACGGACTAGTCCGCGTGCGAAAGGCGACTTGCATCGACCGCGAGGCAGTATCCGTGAGGTAGGGCGACAATGCTCTTCTCTACTACAGGCGTAGCAGCTGCTACTGAACAGCCGACAAGCTCTTCCGCACCTTGCGTACGGCTACTTGCTCGAGGTGCCCATCGAGAGAAAGCAACGAGAGCTCCGCTCTTCCTGGGTATGCATGCACTCTCTCGCAGCATTGGATGCTCAAAGTACTGTATACACGGGTGTCTCGCCCCTCGCGCGCCAAAGCCCATTACGCCGCCGCCTCGACCGCCGGTGCCCCCTGCGGCTGTGCCTCGACGTGCTCAGCCGCGCCTGCGCCCGCGACGGGTGGCGGGACGGGGGGCTCGTACGGGGTGCCGTCGAGGTTGATTTGCCGCACGCCGTCCTTGTCGGCGACTGTGCTCGTGGGGTGCGGGAGAGGGGGTCAGCATTCGGCAGGACGGAGAGGGAGAAGGAAAGAGGGGAGAGAGGGGACGGACCGCGGATGGTCCACCCGCCGAGGTTGACGATGAAGCGCGTCTCGAGCTCGAAGATGCACTTTTTCAGGAGGTCGAGCCCCTGCGCGAGGTCGGCGTTGGGGTCGTGCCAGCGGTCCATGGTCGACAGGGCAAAGTAGGCGCCGTAGCCGTGCGCGGCATAGGGGACGACGCCGAGGGTGCCGAGGTAGTCGATCCAGTAGAGCGAGGGCGCGGCCGTCGTCGGGTCAAAGCCGCCGAGGAGGAGGTTGACCGAGTAGGGCTTGCGCGAGCGCAGAGAGGTCGCGAGCTGCGTGCGCACCCACGCGGCGGCCGAGGGCGGGCGCAGCGGGATGTGGTTGCTGCTCGAGTGCGCAGGTGTGTGGGCGAGTCAGCACTGCGAGACCGGGTCGTAGAGAGGGAGGAGAGGGGAGTAGCGCACCGGATCTGGTACAGGCGGAGGT
Organism: Rhodotorula paludigena; assembly: GCF_050403205.1. NCBI lineage: Eukaryota > Fungi > Basidiomycota > Microbotryomycetes > Sporidiobolales > Sporidiobolaceae > Rhodotorula > Rhodotorula paludigena. Next base: position 76,152 of record NW_027481416.1, on the reverse strand, counting down.
TGCGTTCGACGTACTCTGCGAACTGGACCGTGTCGCCCGGTTCGCCCGAGTCTGTGTGCAGGAGCGAATGCGGTCAATCTTGGCGTGCGCGGAGCAGCGAGGGGCGAGGAGGGCGAGATGACGCGGCGAGGGAGGGGTGGTGGGGTGGTCTCGAGGGGGACTGAGAGGGAGAGGGAGACTCGCAGGCCATGACGAGGTGCTTTCCGACGACCTTCTGCTTGTCCTCGTTGCCCTTCATCTTTACGATGGAGCGGGCGGCCGAGGTGTCGGACGCGAAGAGGACGTAGTCCTTGCCGGTGATGCCAAACGAGACTGCGGAAGTGGCGGGGTCAGTCGGGTGCTGTGCATGCGGGGGTGGTGCTGGTGCACTCGCCTTCCATGGTGCGCGGGGTGGGGGAGGAGGAGAGGCAAGGTCGCGGTGAGGGCGAGCGACGAGGCGATGAGAGCGACTCGCGCTTGCTTGCTTCCAGGCGGGTAGAGCGAGCTTGTGAGTGCGTGTGATGCACTCGTATACCCACTCGCACTGGCACCCTCTCGCCGGGCGGTGTCGGGTGGTTCCGACTCTATCTCTGCTGCCCGCTCTCGTCTCGCCTCGCTCTCGTCGCTGTCGCTCTTTCCCGCTCGATTCAGCCGCTCAAACCTGCGCCGAGTCTGGCGCACGCTGTCCGCCCGGGCGCACCTGCGCCTCTGATCGCCCGCTGTCTCTGCCGTTGACGTCGCCGTGCCCTGACTCGCATCCGCCTCGCGTCCGTCCATCCTCGCGCTGCCATGCCGCCCACGCTCGGCGGAGCACTGGGTGCACTCAGGGCCTCGGTCCTCCCCGTCCGCAACCCCGCAGCGCCCTTGCACGCCCGTTCGCATGCGCTCGCACTCGCGCACTCGCTCGCATCCGCAGCATCCCCTGCTCCCTCGATCGCACCTCCCACCGCGACCCAGACCGCCCTCGCGCATCTCCGTCACGCCAGCCCCTACACCCTCGCCCACGCCCGCCTCCGCCCCGCCGCCCAGGGCAGATACGTCCCCAACGGCGACTCGTCGTCCGGCTGGCGCCCGCCCGCTCCGCACCGCTCGTTCGCCACGAGCGCCGCCTGCGCCGCAAAGGTCGTCGATGGCCACCACGACCACGACCGCGCCGCCGAGAGGCCCCTGAGGGGCGTCGCAGGCGGCGTCATCGAGACGCTGAGGCGCTCGAGGGGGCGCGGACCGTGGTGGTGGAGGGTCGCAAAGGGCCAGGTCGAGGCTCACAGGCAGGTGCGCCGGCCTCTCTTGGATGTCGTCCTTCATGACCACGAAGACTGATACACGAAACCCGACAGGCTGCGAAGCGCTCGTCAGCCGCCTCAGCCTCGTCCTCCTCCTCCTCCTCGTCCTTCGCTCGCCGCTCGTCTCCCTCCGCTGCCCAGACGCACGACTGCCACCACACCCACTCGCACTCCAAGTCCGGCTCTGGCTCCTCACACCGCCGCTCCTCGTCCTCGCACGAGCACCCGTCCTCATGCAGCCACGGCGACCCGGGCTGCGCCTCGCCCATCGCAGGCTGCCGCGCGCGCGGCGCCACGTCCGGCTGGGGTTGGTACCTCGCCCTCAACGAGCGTCGCCGCCGCGACCCACAGCGGCGCGCCCACTTCCGCCATGTCTGCCGCACCATGCACCAGTGGGACGCCGCCGCGTCCTCGGGAGCGTGCGCCAGTGGGCGAGGGGCACGGAAGAGGTTCAGGAGGGGAGGGAGGAAAGAGTTTGTCAAGAGGAGGGAGGCGCACGAGAGCCATGTCGCGAGCGTGCGCAGGCTCTTGCTGGCGCACCGCGCGCAAGCTGGGAGGCGCAGCTCGGGCGAGCAAAGGCAGCAGAGCCAGCAGCAGCAGCAGCAGCACCGCTCTGGGCCATTCAACCACGACGCATTCCGCTCGTCATACTGGGGCGCGACCTTCCGCCCGTCGAACATCGACCCGAACCGTGGTGCCAAGCACGCTCACTTTACGCACCGCCCGGGCGGGATCAAGTGGATGCGCTACCACGCGCCGCAGGACTATGTCCGCTACGCCCACACGCTCCACCGCCTCAAGACGGGCTTCGCGAGCATCCGCCTCCGCGAGCTCGACAACCCGGCCTTCCGCGTGCGCGCGTCGCCGGCGCGCCCGGCGCCCCTCGCGCGCGCGTCCCCGCTCGAAGCGCGCAGGCCTGCCGCTCCCGCCACGGCGTCGCTCGCGCTGCGTGCGGGCGCGTCTCGCGCGCTGTCGAGCACGGCGCGGCGGCTGCACCCGCTCCTCCCGCCGCCCGTCGTCCCGCCCACGCTCGCCGCGCCCTGTTTGGGCCTCCCGCTCCTCGAGCTCGGCCTCCCGCTCCTCCTCCCGCTCGCGACCGTGCTCAAGTCGTCGGCCGCGCTCAACGCGCTCGCGTTCGTCACGCGCATCTCGCTCACGCTCCTCCCGCTCGCGGCGCGCTCGCGCTGGATCCACTCGCTCCGCACGCGCTACACGCGCGACCCGACCTCGCTCACGTCGAGCATCTGGGGGCGCCACGCGCTCCAGTGCCACCTGCGCGAGCTCGAGACGGCGTCGTCGCCCTTCACGCGCTGGACGGCCGGGTTCGGCGTCCCGCTCCTCGTCCTCACGCCGCTCGTCCTCCTCGCGCTCGTCGCGCTCGCGAGTCTCGAGCGCACGCCCATCACGGGACGCTGGCGCGTCGTCATGCTCTCGCCCGCCGAGGAGGCCGACCTCGTGCACTCGGTCCTCGACGCCGCGCCCGCCGTCCCGGCCTCGGCACGCGTCGCCGAGCAAGAGGGCACGACGCGCGACTGGGTCAGCATCCTCCGCCACGTCCTCTCGATCCCGGACGAGGGGCGCTCGGAACTCACCGGCCGCAGGATCCTCCTCGGCGGCGAGGTGCTCGACCCGCGCGACTGGCGCGTCCGCTGGGCCGACGCCGTCCTCCGCGCGCTCGAGCGCGGCGCACCCGGCGCGTTCGAGCGCGGTGCCGACTCCGCCGCCGCCGCCGCGACACCTGCGGCGGGGCTCCTCCGCCCGCCGCCGACGAGCCACCCGCTCGAGCCGCGCCCCGAGGCGCTCGGCGAGGGCGCGTCGGGCGCATGGCGCGACGAGCTTTTGCTCGCGAAAACGCTCGAGAAGCGCTACGCGCACCAGCACCACGTCGCGCATGCCTCGGCCGAGTCCGCCAGCGGCACCGGGGGGCAGCTCCGGCTCGAGTACGACTTGCTCGTCGTCGACCGCGACGATGCGAATGCGTTCTCGTTCGGATTCGGGCCGGACGAGGTTGCGGGCTTGCATGGGGCGGGTGTCGACGGAGCAGAGGGCGCAGCGAACAAGCCGAGGAGGGGCGTCATCGTCGTCTACACGGGCTTCTTGAACGAGATCCTCGGGCGGAACGGCGTGGCGATGGACGAGCTCCCGACGCCACCGCCGACGCCGCCGAAACCGTCACGCTCCCTCTTTGGCCTCTCGTCGACGTCCTCTTCTCACGCGCCCGCCGCCCACCCTCTCCCCGACCCGATCGCCGCAAACCTCGTCCCGCCTGCACTCCCGACCGACGCGCAGACGCGCGCGCTCGCCGTCCTCCTGTCGCACGAGCTCGCGCACCTCGCGCTGAGCCACACGCTCGAGAGCTATGCGAGCACGACGCTCCTCGTGCCGCACATCTCGCGCCTCACGAGCGACGGTGCGCTTTCCTTTCTCTACCCCGCTCCGCTACTGCGGTAGAGTGGCTCGCTGACGCTCCATTAGCAACAGTGATCCGCACGCTCGCATATCCGATCACAGCGTTTTTCGGGCCCTTCATCAACGACGCGGTGGGCAAGTCGCTGAGCGAGGGCGCGAGGGGCGGGTTCGGCTTCTTTGGCCAGGCGGTCAACTCGTGCGAGAGCCGGTTGCTCGAGAGCGAGGCGGACGTCGTCGCGCTCAGGTGCGTCTTCTGCGCCCATCGCCTGTGGCCACGTCGCCTGGCCACTGCGTGACTGAGGCTTTGAGTCCCACAAGATGGCTGACCTTTGACGTCCTCCAGGCTCCTCGCCTCGTCTGGCATCGACCCGCACTTTGCCCTCTCCTTCTGGGAGGACCGTCTCTCCTCGCCCGCGCACCACGCGCCCTCGTCCCCCTCGGCATCGACCACGCCTCCCCCGCAGCTGTCGCACCCGCACCCGCTCCGGCTGCATTCCAAGTACGCGCCGCACGCGCACTCGCCCTCTGCCAGCGGCGACGACGTCCTCGACGGGCTGTTCCGCTCCCACCCCGTCGACGAGGAGCGCGTCGAGCGCATCCGCGTCGAGCTCGAAGGGTGGGAAAAGTGGTGGGCAGCCCATGCGCCGGCGCAAAGCGCTGCGACTTGATACGCCCTCGTCCCTCATTTCCATAGACATATGTTTTCGTCCTTCCCCTGGTAGCTGTCTGCCTGTGTTTCAGTACTCGTGGTTGTCTCTCTGCATACACACTCTCGCTAAAAGTCGCGTCTGTCTGTCCTACTCGCCTCATCCCTCCCCACTTTGGTCCTTTCCCAGTCGTAGATATGTTGTGGCCTCTTGCGTTCATCATCCTCTCGCGCTGTGCATTGTCTACTATCTGTGCATAATTCAACGAGTCCGCGAGGACCCAGTTCGCGTTGAACCTGAGAGTGAGCTTGCTTCGGCTACGCCTGCTCCGTCTCCTCTGGCACCTGGTCCAGCGCGTCCTCTGCCTTTTCGCGCCTCATTGCCCTCCGCTTGCTCCGCTCGATCTCGTCCGCCAAACCCATCCCCTTGACCTCGATCCCGTTCTTGCCCGGCGCGAGCGCAGAAAGCGGCGTAACGATGGCGAGGGCGATCTGCACGACCGACTCGACGCGGCGCTGCAGAGGCTCATAGTCGGACGAGACAGTCTGCAAGTTGAGCGAACAGTCGAGCAGGCGAGTCAGTCGCGTGCGTTGCCAAATATACGAGCAGGGGAACGCACCAAGTCCTCGACGCGCACGTCCGCCCAGTGCTCGTCCAGCTTGACGCGAATGACGGGCGCGCGGGGGCGGTCCGCTTGCGCCTGCGGCTCGTTCTTCTCCTTCTCCGCCTCTGCTGCTGCTGCTGCCGCATCCTCTACCTTCTCCGCAGGCTCTGTCGGTGCAGCCTCGACCGCCACTGCCGCTGCCTCCGCCGCATCTGGCTCGGGAATTACAGCCGATGGTGGGGGCGTCGGCATGTCTTCCGGGCGAAGGAGCTCGACCTGACCGAAGTACGAGTCGAGGAAGGCGATCAGGCGGTCGAGGCGGGACGGGACGAGAAGCGCGTCCGAGTCGCTGCCGTCCTCTGCTGCTGAGGCCGGTCCTGAGGAGGAGGAAGGGTCGGAAGGGGAGGCGGTGCGAGGGGGCGTCGGGGGTTCGGCATAGGGATGCGGGTGATGGTGGTGGTGATGCGGGTTGTCCTCGGTTGTCTCTGAGAAACGCAAACACGTTCAGCGCGGTCTCTCCTCGCTGGAGGTAAGAAGGCGCACTCTTGACACTCGCGGGACTCCCTTCGATGCCGAGCACAACGGCGAGCACCGAGTCGGCAATCATGTCGTTCGTGACGCCCCCGACCCACTCGATCGCGAGCTCGTGCTTGTCCGTCATTTTGACGTCGACCGTCTCCATGACACGCATGGTCGGGACGCCCTCTCCGTCGCGGCCCTCGGCGATCTTGCCGTACATGCCCTGGAGGTGCCACCGCACGAGGTCCCACGAGACCGAGAGCGCGAGGCGCTGCCGCTGCAGGATGAGCGACGTCGAGAGACCGGTGAACTCGCGCAGGTCGGCGGGCGAAAGAAGCGTGTACGAAAAGTCCTTCGAGACGAGCAGGCCCGAGACGGGTGTCGCAGCGGTCGGAGCCTTGTTGGCGAGAGAGCCGAGGGCCTGCAGTCGCCTCTCGCGTCAGCGTTGTAGAAGTCATCGGTCTGTCAATGACACGGCGCACCTTGGCCATGCGCTCGCCGCGAAACTTGAGCTTCACCGTTTCGACGTTCCTCGGCGTGTAGATCTGCACGTCGTTCTTGCGCTCGGCGAATCGCGCCTTGAGCGCCGCTCGCAGACGCGACATGTTGTTGACCTCGCCGTGAACGAGGATGAGGTGAGAAGGCATCACCTGCGAGATTCGAGCCCGTGAGTTTCTCGGCCAGACGACGAGATGGGCCTGAAGCGAACCTCGTCAATGAACTTCGAGTTCTGTGTGTAGTCGACGTGCGCCGAGAACGAGATGTAGTCGACGGATCTGCGCAACAGTTGCAATGAGAGAATGTCCGCGAGATAGTGAGAGGATGCGGCGCACAATCGCCGCTGAATCTTCGCGCCTCCGTTCAATGCGTGAATCTCCGTCGGCTCATTCATGATTGTCTGCAGTTTGAATGGTGTGAGGAAAGAACGCGAAGCCGAGAGTCACGAAGCGAAACGCACCCGCGCCATAACGCCCTCGACGCTGTACCCCGTGATGATCAACCCGTTCCTGGGATCCGGCGCCCACTTCTCCAGCAGCTCGCGGCTGACGCCGCTCGTCAAGAATCCAGGCGACGCCATGACGACGCAGGGGGTTCGGTCATTCAGCTTGGAGATGCCGCGGTCGAGCGGGCGCACGAACGAGTCCTTGCGCTTGAAGTCGAACGGGTTGATGCCGCGCGCAAACTTGGCGCGCACGTTGGGCGACATGGTGTGGATGTACCTGCGAGCGACGGAGGATGAGAACCGGGACCCGGATGAACGCAGCACCTGACGATTCGGGACGTACTGGCCGTAGACGTCCATACACTTGATCGCGAGACTCGAGACGAAGTAGATCGGAATGTGCTGCAGCTCGGGATGCTCGGCCCAATACTCGTCGAGGAGGAGAAGCAGCTCCTGCGCACGACCGAGTGCGAAGACGGGGAGGAGGACGCGGCCGCCGCGCTTCAAGATTGACTGGACGAGACCTGAGGGATCGCTGGTCAGTGGGCACGGCCGCATCGGATGATGCAAGATGACGAACCGGTGAACTGCGCCTCCTTCTCCAGGCGAGGCTCGTGCGACTGAACACTGCAGTGTGCAATAGCATATGAGCCACGTGGACTGCCAGCAGTGCCAGCTCCTAGACGCACCCATATGTCGACTCGCAGATCATGACATCGGGTGGTCGCTCCCAGCTCGGCACCTTGGCCGGGACCAGATGCCTATCCTCCTCGGTCGAATAGTCGCCCGTGTACAGCACCCTGGCCCCCGCGATTTCGATCAAGAACATGCACGCGCCGAGTACGTGCCCTGCTGCAAACGAGGTGAAGCGGACCGAGGCGGACGAGGTGTCGGAGGGAGGGAGGAGGATCTCTTGCTCAAAGTCAAACGACTGGATCTCGTTGAACGAGGCAATCATCTCGGTCTCGGTGAAAAGGTTGTCGTCGGAGCCGGCGGTGCTGCGAGTGTACTGGGGTCAGCTTGTTCGGGCGAATGTTCGTAGACGGAGAGCGAGACGCACGAGACGCGGACAAAGTCGCTCATGAGATAGCGGTAGACAGCTTTGGTCGGGTGCGACATGTAGACGACGCCCTTGCCCTCCTTGAAGTTGGTCTGCGCATTCAAGAAGGTACGGCCGCCGGTCAGTCCAGCACTTTCTTGACGCTCCGCCTCCTCCTATTTACGTTCAACAACGGCACCGCACCTTCTCCATGACATAGGTCAAGCTGGCGGCGTGGTCGAGGTGGAAGTGGGTGATGAGGATGGCGTCGACCGTGGACCAGTCGAGCTCGTCGAGGAAGGGGAGGGCGGCCATGCCAGAGAAGGCCGGATGGACGCCCGCATCGCACACGATGGTCCTGCCCTTGTACCGAATGACGCAGCACGACCTCCCGACCTGTTTAGCGGTGTGCGCGGCTGAGTGAGCGAGAGTGACCGGGGACGCGACGAAGGATGAGGCGGGAATGGGCGCACCTCTTGTCCTGCGCCGAGCAGCTGCACCTCCATCTCGTCGTCGAGCCCAGTGATGCCCTCTGGCGAGATCTGGGCCACCCCAGCGACGTCGCCGGGTCCCTTGCGCTTGTTCGGCGCCATCGCAGCGATGAGGACGGGAACAGCGGCAGGCAGCTCGTGCAGGTGCAGCAACGGCGTGTAAGCTGGTCTGAGCTACTCCTTGAGCTACTGCGCGGTCGACTGGCGCTCTGCGCGGCGACGATGGCAGGGAATGCGCGTGTGCGAGAGGCGGACCCTCGCGGAAAGGCAGAGCGACCCTTGCTTCCGCTGCTCTGCGCAGAGCTCTCTACACTTGCGGTATATGCCGAACCATCCGGTCCGGCTCGCGGAAGACTTCGAGCAACGATGTTGCAGACATGCACGATGAGCAGGAGAGCGATGAGATGAGGGAGGACAGAATCACTACGGCACAGAATGGGGGAGCAGACAGCACGCGAGAGAATGATGCAGCAGACACAACGAGTGTGGAGACACGACCGGGTAGAACTCGGAACGTCCACGCTCATCCCGTCCGGCGAGACGACGACGCTTCCGGCACAGGGTTGTTGTCGCTTCCGCCCTTTTGCGCCGAAACGTACTTGCCGGCGACCGGGTCCCACCCGCCGGACACGAGCCTCGCCGCGGGCGAGTAGACGAGGTCCGACACCTTCGTGCCCGCCATCGGAAAGGAGCGGCGCGTCGTGCGCTTGTCGACCGGCGGCGCGGACGACGACGAAGAAGCGGAGGCGGCGGGCGCGGGTGAAAACGGAGAAGCAGGGCGCTTCCGTAGGGTTGCTGCATCGGCAGCGGCGGACGAGGCGCGTCGACCTGACGGCGCAGACGAGGTCGAAGCGATGGGCGGCGCTGCGGCGGCGGCCGTGGCGGCCGACACGTAGGCCTGCTTGACTGGGTCCCAGCCACCGTTCGCTGCAACTGCTGCCGGCGAGTAGATGAGATCGCGCAGCGGCTGTGAAATCGGGAAGGACCGCCGAGTCGAGCGAATTCCTTCTGGCGGAGCAACGGGCGTCGCCACAATCGCGCTACGAGTCGAGCTTGCACTCTGCGCAGCGGACGTTCCGGTAGACCGAGGCGTCGGTACCTTGGCAGGTAGCGGAAGAGATGGGCGAGGTGCGGACCGAGCGGGCCGAGCAACAGGCTCCATGGGCGTTACCGCTGCGCGAGCCGTTCGCGGCGGCGAAGGCGTAGGCGACGAGCGCGCCGGCGGCCGCGGGTCGTGCGACGGGTCGCGTACAGCTTCGAACTTGGAGATGTCTGCGAAAACAGCATCAGCGGAGATCGGTTGAAACGTCGCGAGGCGGGAGACGCACATCGCCCCTTCTCCCAATCGTAACCTCCAGTCGCTGCAAGCGTCTCGGGCGCGCACAGCACGTCCTCGAGCTTGCCTGGCAGCGGCTTGGACCGCGTGCGCCTAGCTTCCGTTTTGGCCTTCTCTACGGCGGCCGCTTCAGCCTGCCTTGTCGCGCGGATCGGTGGCGACGCAGCAGCAGCGACAGATGCACGCGGCCTCCTCGATGTCGACTGGGCAGGAACCGGCGTCTCGGGCAGCTTTGAGTGCCGCCGCGTCGACCGCGGGTTCTGCGACGCGCCGGACGCTTCCTCCGATGTGCGCTTGCGGCGCGCACTTGTGCTCGACGCCGAGGTCGAGGCTGTGGCGCCCGCGCGGGAAGTCGAGGCGGCGCGACTGGCGCCACTCGCGCTCGACGATTCTGCTTGCGGCGGGGTCGGCGCAGTCGAGCTGGGCGTGCGGGCGCGAGGTCTGCAATTGTGCGAGATTCAGATTTTGTGAATGAGACCGTTGTAAGAACAAAGAGAACGACGCACGGTGCTGCGAGGAGCATGAGTAGCGCTGCAGCCGCATCCTCCGGGTCGGGTGGAACGCCCTCGAGCGGGAGAGCCATGGCCGACGCTGCTGCTCCCTCGCCCTCCTCGCCCGTCTTCGGCTTCTCTTCCTCCTCTTCTCCGTCCTCGAGGTCCATCATGTCCGCCGGCAACGCGCGTTTATCCTCCCTGCGCTCATCGTCGCCGCCGCCTCCTCCTCCTCCCGCCGGACCTCCGTTCACACCATCGCCCGGAGTACTTTTACCGCCCCCTCCAGTGCTGGGGCCTTGCCGAAAACCCGGCTGGGCATTTGACGACGACGAGGAGGCCGCCGGCCCACTCCCGCCGCCGCCTGTCCCGCCACCTCCGCCAGTATCATCTGCAGGGGCGGACGAGGCCGAGTAGAACGCAGGCGAGGGCGCGCCGAGCGGGATGCGGCGCGAAGCGGCGGCGGCGGGCGAAGCGGACGGCGCGGGCGAGGCGCGACCCTTGCCCTTTTCGGGCACCTCGCACAGCACGATGCGGTCCTCGAGCTCGTCCGAGCCGTCCGACGCATAGCGCAGCTGTGGCGAGGGCCGTTCCTCGGCCGGCGTCGAGGTCGACATGCCTACTTCGACGGCGAGCGAGCGGACGGCAACGGTCGAGGCGGACGGTGGCGCAGACGAAACGGTCGTCTCGGCCGTCTGCGAGCGCGTCGAGCGCTCGTCCCTCGTAAGGGTGACGCTAGCTGTCGCGGTGACAGCGATAGAGCCGGAGGTTGCGCTGCTGCGAGTCGGTCGGGCAGAAGACGGCATGGCGAAAGGCAGGGGCGACTCGGCGCCACTTGCAGCAGCAGCGGGCGTGCTGCGCTGCGGCGACAGCAGCTCTGCCTCGACCATCTTGGCGTCCTCGTTCTCCGCCTCGTCGTCATCAGCCGCCTGCTCGTCTTCTGCGTCGTCCTCGTCCTCCTCTTCCTCTGCCTCCTCGCTCAGCTCGCTCAAGTCCGAATCTTCCTCGTCTTCACCCATCGCCATCCTCAACTTGGCGAACGTGCGGTCCCGCGCACTCGCAGTCGCGCCCGCGCCCGACAGCCGCGAAGAGCTGCGCTCGCCAAGCCGCACCTGCTTGAGCTTGACGACGCTCGAGCGGGGCTTCTTGCTCTCGCGGCTCGAGCGCCGCAGCGGCGAGTCGGCGTCAGCAGTGCTGCGGCGGCGCTTGCCGAGCGCGACGACCGACGGCGCCGACTGCGAGCGCGAGAGCGCGCCCTTGCGCTTCGCGGCGACGAGCGCCGCCTCGTCGACGGGGCACGACGTCGGACCGGTGTAGCGCGCGACGCGCCGCTTTGCGTCCCAGGCGTAGTCCTTGGCGTACGCGGGCGGAGGAGGCAGCTTGGGCTGGATGACGCCCCGCGGGCCGGAGCGCAGGGCGTCGGCCGGTGAGGGCGCACCGCGAGTCGGGTTCATGCGCGAGGAGCGCGGGCGCGCGCGAGCGGGAGAGGAGCGGGAGGTCGAGGCGAGGTTGGGCACGGAGGACGAGCGGGAGAGACCGGCGCTCGAGCGACCGGCAGCAGAACGCTGTGTAACGGCCGAGTGTCCGGCACTCGTCGATGCGGTGGGGCGGCTCTCGTTGTAGTCGGGAGCAGCGATCGTCGAGGCGCGGCGTGACTTGCGTGAGCCCGCTGTCGGCGACGAGGCGCGCGCTTTGTGCTCGGCAGGCTTCGACTTCTTCGAGGCAAACGCGCCTTGCTTCAGCCTGCATATCCTGAATTAGTACTCTGAGGGCGAGAGCGGTGGACGCAAAGTACGCACTCCTCGCACGTCGCGCAGAGGCAGGATGCGTTATTCTTGTCGAAGTAGTGCTCGCCTGCGTGTGATGCCCCGGGTCAGCCGCGTCTTTGGCTCGACGAAGCCCAGAAGGCACGCACCGTAGTGGGTGAAAAGCTCCTCGTCCTTCTTGATATCCTCGAGAACCTTGAAGCTCATGTTTGCGCCCGTAAGCTGGAATTCGACATTGTTGCGGCAGTCGTGGTTGACGAAGCGCGCCGGGCCGAGGAGCAGGCAGAAGCAGTTCTTGCGCTCGCTCCACAGGACGCTAAAGTCGCTTCGGCCGCCCGACAGGCGCATCTCGTCGTCCTCCTCCTCGGTCAAGTCGGCGACACCGCCCTTGAGCCCGATCACCTCGCCCTTCTTGAAGTCGCGCGTCGCAAACACGCCAACTTCGATGAACGTCTCGGGGTCGCGGCGCGCGGCGGCGGTCGCGACAGCGGCGGGGACGGCCTTTGCCTTTCGGCCGGCGGCATTGGCCCCGCGCGGGTTCTTGTAGCGGTCCGTCTCGTGGAAGGCGATGCCCGAGTCGGGGCGGAGGGCCTGGACGTAGCGCTTTGCGTGGGCGGCCATGAGGGGCTCGTCGTCCCACTTGAGGGTGAACTGGTGGACGGGCGTGAGGGCGAGGAGCTGGTCGAGAGCGTCGTTGACGGTGACGGTGCCCGTGCGGAGCTGTGGGCGCGTCTCAATCTGCATCAGCACCTCGTCCTTGTCCCCGTGCGCATCGCAAGCCCTCCCCGGCGTGTGCCGCCGGGTTGGCCGATGCGAGCCAGCCTCCTCGGCTCGCGGCGGGTGCTCCCGACGCGTCTGTGCGCCCATCCGAGGCGGGCGGGACTGACCTGGGCGACGAGTGCGCGGGTCGCTTCAATCTCGCGGTCGCTCATGCGCAGCTCGCGCGCGAACTTGTTCATCTTGCCCGTCGCGCGGCCGTGCAGCTTTGGCTCGGCAAAGACGGCATAGTCGAGGAGGAGGCGCGTGAGGAGGTCGTCGGCGCCGCTGAGGAAGCCGACGCTCGCCTGCGCGTTGCTAAACTCGCGCATCGCCGCCGCGAACAGCGGGCGAGACGACGAGGACGAGACGCGACGGCGACGGCGCCGCGGGGGCAGAGCAGGGAAGCGCACAGAGAGCGTGGGCCGGCGCGGGACAGGGCTCAGCCTTGTGCACAAAGTCAGGTGTACGCGTGGAACGAAAGAAGGAAGAGCGAGGAGAGGACGCGTGAGCGAGTCGAGAACAAGGGGGAGAGCGGCCCCGATACGCCTCAAGTCGCTCTCAATAAGCAGGACCGGCGACGAGAGCAATGCATTTGCGACGCGAGATAGAACAACGACGGGCGCACAGGCCAAACAAACTGGACGACAACAAGCAGGGAACCCGTCCCTTCAATTCGCTCTCCGAGTCCCCGTCCTCTGGGCTCCTCACTCCCGCTCATTCCTTCGACTTGTCCGGCAGCAGCTTGGTGACGACGCCGAGCATCTTGCTCCGCCCCTCGCGCAGGAGGAACCGGTCGCCGACGTGCAGGTACTCGGCGCTCTTCATGAACCGGAAACCGACTGTCGCGCGGTCGCCCGTCCGGATCGCCTGCTTCTCCGAGATGCGCTCGATCTGCACCGTCTGCCGCACCGAGCCGATGTGCATCATGGCCTGCGCGACAGGAATGACAACAAAGATCGAATAGTCAGTTCCGCTGCCGTCGGACAAGCTCGAGCTGCTGCTGAACCCACACACCTGGTACCGCGTCGTGATCATCGTGTTGTGGTACAGCACCAGTACGCTCCCCTCGAACCTCCTCGTTGCGACGGGCGGTGCGTCCTGCTTGGCGAGGAGGACCATGCCCTTGCGGACCTGGGCGCGCTTGATGCGCTTGAGCGCGAGCGTGACGGCCTGTCCCGCCTCGGCATAGTCGACGTTGAGCCGCTTGCGCTGGATCGACTTGACCGCCGCCGGGATGAACGAGTCGACCGAGTCGGGGCCGAGCAGAGGGACGTCGCCCGGTCGGATCGAGCCGGCGAGGATCACGCCCGACAGGACCGTGCCGACGAATGGAACCGAGTAGACCTCGGACGTCGCAAACTCGAAGTCGGCGTTGACCGGGTAGAGCTCTTCCGTATTGGCGGGACGGACAACGTTGAGGAACGTCTGCACGTCGAAAGAGATCAGTCGGGAACTGCGGAAAGTGAAAGCGCCTGCGGATGCCTCGAGTGAAATATGCGCGTACCCTGAGCAACCCGAGGCCCTCGCCGGTGAGGTTGCTGACGCGGAAGATCGGGCACGCCTTCTCGCCCGCGAACCCCTGCGCCAGCTCGCACGCCATGCCCTCGTCGTTGACGAATACGGGCTTCTTGCGGCACCCGGGCGAGCGCAGGATCTTGACGAGCTGCTTGACCGTCTGCTCGTAGACGGGCGCGGGCGTCATGTCCACCTTGGTGATGACGACGACGACGGGGAGCGAGAGGGCAAGTGAGACAGACAGGTGCTCCTTCGCCATACCGATGATGCCGGCATTCGCGCTGCGAACGCGGTGTCAGTGCAAGACAGGAAGGAGAGCGAACGAGCGGCACGCACCCGACGATGAGGAGGACAAAGTCGGCTGCGGTCCCCGTCAGTCCGGCGAGCGTCGTCGCGAGGTAGCGCTCATGCCCCGCAAGGTCACTAAACGAGACAACCTTGGCCGCCTTGCTCGCCGTCGACTCCCAAATCTCCTGCACCTTCATGTGGTCCTCGGGGACGATGCACTTGCCGTCGGGCGCAAACCCCAGAATCTCGTTTCCCACAGAGCTGGTCCGGCCGGACTCGATCTCGTGCTTGTGGCGGAAGAGGGCGACGCGCGCCCGGCCGCGCCCGTCGTCGAGCTTGCCGCGCGTGAGGACGCCGAGGAGCGACGACTTGCCCGCATCGACATTGCCGACGACGGCGACGCGCGACTCGAGCAGCTCCTCGGCGCTGTCGGGCTTGCGGCGCACCAGCAGGCGCAGCGTCTTGCCCCGCCAGCGCTGGCTCGTCTCGTCGTCATTCACGGCCGAGGCGGTTGGTGTGAGTTGCGCAGAGTCGTCTATTCGGGGCCGGCCGGCAGCGTCGAAAGGGTTGTGCAAGATTGAAACCTCGCTATTGAGGCTGACGGTCGCCTGACGGAGCGTGGAAAGGACGGTGTCGACTTGGGCAGTTGTCAGAACAACCTCGTCGGGCGAGAGCGGGGTGAGAGGGTCGGGTGAATCGAGGAGAGCTGTGACGGCGGTTCGCTGCAGAGAGTGCTTGCCAAGCTGTACATTTAGCCGTCAGCTTGACGGCGAATGAGCGAGGAGAGGGAATGCAGATTCACCTGAACAACGATCTCGCCGTGCTTGCGGTCGAGAGCGCGGTCGACGAGGGCGCCAAGAGCGGCGACATCTGCATCTGTCGGGTGCAGTAATCGGTCCTGTGTGCCTCTGTCTGGGTCAGCGCTGCCCCTGGAGCGAGTTCGCGATCGTCGGCTCCTCCCCCACTTGGCCGTCGTCGGGGCGAAGCCACACTCACGGCGAGCGTGCGCCCGTCTGCGGGCTCGTGCGGCTCTGCGCCCTCGACGGTGAGCTCTGCGACCTTGTCTGCGAGCTCGTCGGCCGGTGCTCGCTGCGGATGCGCCTGCTGCCGCCCCTCGCGGTTGCGCGCCGACACTTCGTCCTGGAACGATTTGAGGCTGGGGCGGTTCTCGTCGTCGCGCCCAGCTATGGGGTGCCCCATCGCTCGCTTGTCGAACCTGGCAGCCATTCTCAGCGAGTTGAGCAGAGTGGCGAAGCGCACGAGGGGCGGCGTCGAGTCGGCGCGACTTGCGAAGGTCCGCGTCAGTTGACTCTGTCGCTCGCGCGAGCCTGATGCCGTGCTCAGGACTGACTCGTAGAGGTTTCAGGCGGAAGCGCTGCGAAACTGGCCAAGCTGTGCTGACCGCGTCAGTCAAGTGAAGCCCACGTCTCCATGGGAAAGCGCTTCCTGAACTGAAAGCGACGAATGTTCCCTGTGTGGCCTACCACACGCCTGTGCAGTGCATCTGCGTCGGTACAGCTGAAGAAGAGTTCGTTGTGGCCCCCTGTTGCTCTTCACCGCCTCCTCGTTCGTCCGTCAGGAGATGAAGCTTTCGCGCTTCTCCCACCCGCTCATCTGGCTGATTGAGCCGCGGGCCCTGCTCAGAAGGTCTGACTGCGTGGTCACGCTCGCCCCAGCTATCTCCGCAAAACCCCATCTCTCGCTCGCTACCCCGTTCTCCTGTTGAGGGAACGAACATGACTGCTCCTGCCGAGGGCATCGCCGCGACGGCCTATGCAGCCAAGCGCAGGCAGCTCGTCTCTCTGGTAGACTCGTTGCGCTCGGCTGGCGCATCTGCCGAGGTCGACCTACCTCGGTGCGTTCCGCTTCCGAGGCCCCAGGCGGCACTCCCTTCGAGCCGCACACGCGAATGAGCTGACCTTCCGGTGCACACAGCATCGCCGTCATTGGCAACCAGTCGGCGGGCAAGTCAAGTCTCGTCGAGGCCATCTCGGGCATCAAAGTCCCGCGCGATGCCGGAACCTGCACTCGCTGTCCCACGGAGGTCCGCCTGCGGTCTGCCGCAACCCCATGGTCGTGCCGCGTATCGCTCCGTTTCGAGCGCGACCCGGCCGGCCGCCCGCTCGACCCAATCCGCGAGGTGCCGTTCGGCAAGGCGCTCGACGACCCGAACGCAGTCGAAGCGACGCTCCGCCGTGCGCAGCTCGCCATCCTCAACCCGCGCATCCGCGACCCGAGCTTCTTCCTCGCGCTCCCCGAGGACGAGGTCAGACGTGCCAAGGCGGGCCGCGGGTTCGGCGGAGACAGCAGCGGCGAGGCGCAGCTGTCCTTCTCGACGAACGTGATCTGCCTCGACATCTCGGGTCCGCAGGTCACGGACCTCGCCTTTGTCGACCTCCCTGGCATCATCGCCAACTCGGACGAGCCGGACGACATCACGCTCATCGAGTCGATGGTCCGCGAAGCCATCACGGGCAACGCCTTGATCCTTCTCACCATCACGATGCGCGACGACTACCAGAACCAGAAGGCGGTTCTGCTCGCGCGCGAGGCCGACCCGGAGGGCAAGCGCACGATCGGCGTCCTGACCAAGGCCGACACGCTCCAAGTCGGCGAGCACGCCGGGTGGATCGACCTTCTCGAGGGGCGGCGGCACCAGCTCGCGAACGGCTTCTTTGTCACGAAACAGCCGGCGCCGGACGACCTGCGCAAGAACCTCGCTTTCACCGAGGCGCGAGCGGCCGAAGTCGAGTTCTTCAGGACTCAGGCGCCGTGGAACACGCTCTCGCTCGCCAGTAAAAGCCGCCTCGGCACGAGCAACTTGACCAAGTTCCTCAGCGACCGGCTCGGACAGTACATTGCGGAGAAGTGCGTGTCCTCGACACCTGTTCCTTACGCCTTCCCTTTTAATACGTTTTCTCCCGCAGGCTTCCCGCCATTCAAGCCGATCTCGCTTCCTCGCTCGCCTACGTCCGCACCTCGCTCGAAGCTCTGCCCCCTCCGCCCTCGTCCGATCCCGTCACCGAGCTGCACACGCGCCTCTCGTCCCTCTCGCACGACCTCGACCTCCTTGTGCAGGGCGCCTCCGGCCACGCCGACCTCGTGCAGCTCAAGAACCGCGAAGACAAGCGGTTCAAGCTCGCGATCAAGGCGACGCGGCCCGTCTTTGTCCCGTTCGAAGACGCGCAGGCGGACAAGATCAAGAAGTGGCGAGCGCAGAACGTGATCCACCCGGCGGCGTCCGGCGGGCAGCTCACGGCGACGCCTGCGGCTGTGAACACTGCCAAGACAGCGCCGGCAGTCGAACCGCTCGAGAGCGCATTGCAGGCATTCAGTTTCAAGAGCGAGCCGGTGCGTTCTCCATCTTCGCGCGCTCGTTCGGCTCGGTCGCCAGAGCACAAGGTGGGGCATGGGCTGGAGCCGCGGCGGAAGAAGCGCGCATCGGTTGCCGACGAAGTGGCGCAGTTGCTCGCGCTTGAGGAGGTGAGCGAGGAGGAGATCCGCGTACTCGCCGACCGCGCGTACAAGGCGAATCAGCTGGACCATTACGTGCGTACCTCTTGGTCCTTCTGGTGACCCGCCACTTTGCTCATGTCGCTCGCACGCTCAGGCAACGCTGCGCAGGATGCTGGGCTCGCATCAAGCAGATCTCAGCTACCGAATCACTGAGTCCGAGGCGCAAGGGCGGGCAGGACTGACCCCGCCGACTCCGGATCCTGCCGTGCAGCAGGCTGCTGCAACTTCGCCGACGCCGCACGGGACGCGGTCCAAGATCTCTTTCAGTCTTCCGCCTGCTCCAGCGGTCGCTGCTGCACCTGGCCTTGCCCTCTTCGAGCCCGGACAGTTCTCCTTCACCCCTCCGACTCCGAAGCCTGCTCCGCCGCCTGCGCCGACCTTCGGGTTTTACGACCCGTCCGCGCCAAATGCTTCGTTGGCCAGTGCAAGCGGGGCTGCACCGCCTCCGCTTGCCGCCGTCAAGCAGGCTGCCAGCGGTGAACCGCTCTCAGCCGCAGCAGCGCCCTCGATCGACATGACTCTGACAGCAGTGCGCGCACACATCGAGCAGTGAGTCCCCCTCATCGCAACCTTGCCGTTTGCCGTCTCACACCGAATGCCCGCAGGCACAAAGGCCGCGAGGTCCCGCTCAACACGCCGTACGGCGCAAAGTCGTCACTCATGCGCATCGCGCTGCAGAACTGGCCCGAATTGACGACCGAGGCGCTCGCGAGGATGCGCGAGCCCGTCTCGAACGCGGTCGAGGAGCTCGTGCTGCGCAACTTTGGGAGGGCCAAGGTGAGCGAGTTGACGAGCATCGCGGCGTGCGTCCCTCTTGTCGCGGAACGCTGTCGACGGTCAACGGGTCCTGACACGGAACGTTGACGACGCAGCATGGTCGTTTCGGACGTGCTCGACCAGCTCTTCCTGAAGGCGACGAGCCGCCTCGACGACATGCTCGAACTCGAAACGTCGCCCTACACGCAGAACACGCACTACTTCTCGACCACCCGCGACGATGCCCTCGCCTCGTACAAAAAGGCGCGCGAGACGGCTGCGCCTTCGCGTGACAAGGACAAGCTCGCCAATGTCCTGTCTGCGCTGGCAGCGTACGGTTTCTCGGCCGTCAAGGAGGAGGACCTGGCGCGGCTCCACGGGGCGGACATGTTTGAGGAGGAACTCGACTCGGCCGCGCAGACTTGCGCCTACTGGAAAGTCGCATACAAGGTGCGCATGTTTCCTGGTTCACCTGTGCGCGATTTCTCGCTCACTTCACTTGCCGTACAGCGCATCGTCGACGACGTTCCGCGAATCATCGACTTTTCCGTCATCCGCCCTCTCCCCTCGGCCCTCTCCCGCGCACTCCTCCAGCGTCTCGTGGCCGGAGGCGAGACCGAGATCCACCGCTTGATGTCGGAGAGCCCCGAGCTGGCGGAGGAGCGTGCCGAGCTGAGCATGCGCAAGCACCGGCTCGAAGAGGCGAAGAAGGTCTTGCTAGCGTTCGGCCGGACGCTCTAGGTTTGTGCACCTTGTCTCAAAGAGCGCACGGAGATGCCATGCAAGTCGTTGCGAGCGGTTGGGAGAGCGACTCGTGCGAGAGGGTCGGTCCGCGGAAGTTCCGCCGCCTCTTGCCTTCCTTCATCTTGCCTCTCGCGCTTCTGAGCGGCTTGAGCGGGCCTCTGCTACACCTTTGGGTTGCTTTTGACGCCCGACTCTCACGTCCGACTCGTCCCGTCCCGTCGACTCTACACCTTGACCTGCCGCCGCTCATGGCGATTCCGTCTCTCGCCTCCTTCGCTGTCGGCAAAGAGTTCCCGGACTGGGAGGAGGGCGAGTGCTTCGTGATTGCGCTATGGCGCTACGGCCGTGCGTCATTCTGCCCTCCCGTCACCGCGTCTTCGAGTTTACGCTTTGGTCGATTCCGTAGTTGCGCACGACTTTCCTGTCGGATCCGCCGACACGCAGGGCAAGACTACCCTGGCGCCGGTCGAAAGGGGACGAGGCTCGCCTGTTCGTACCCTGCCTTCGTTGAAGACGACCCGAAGGTGCCCTCCTGCGCCGGGCCCTGCACCTTCTTTGTCGAGATCACGCCGAACGCCGACAAGCCGCGCCAGGTCGTGACGCAGGCCTGCCTCGAGCACAACCACGACTTCCATCTTCGCGCGTACTGTCGCGAGTTCCTCAAGGAAAACGAGGAGCCCAGCATCGCCGAACGGAGCTCGCTGATTCAGGAGTACGCCCTCTCGTCCCGCCTTCCAGCGCTGAAGAAGAAGTTCGACGGGTACGTCCCCACGCAAGCAACGCTCACAGACGTCCAGCCTCTGCTCGACGCACAGGAGCAGACGTTTCGCGACATTCGCGCGTACCTCGGCGCCGACGCCGAGAAGGCTGTGAAGGGGAGTGCGATGCAGAAGCGCATTTTCCTCGACAAGGGCGAGGTGCGTCTCGCTTTTCGAATCTTGCTCGGCCTGCCTGCTCACCTTCCGTCGTTCTTAGCTCATACCGCCGACGGCCAGCAGCAGCAACAGGACCCGCTCGGGCAAGATCCGCGAGAACAGCAGCGGCGCAAATGTGTCCGCTAGCGCAGGCTCGCAGAAGCGCGTCAGGTCCGAGTCGGTGCCGATTGCGGTGCGTACCACGCGCTCGCCAAAACGTAAAGCGCCTCATTTCCTCCTTTCGCAGAATGACGCAGCGCCGTCGCCCTCGGCGGGTCAGAAGAAGATGCGCACGAGCGCTGGTGCCCCCACGACTCCAATGGCACCGAAAACGAACGTCGCTAAGCAGTCGAAGAAGGGCAAGATGGCGGAGGCTGAGGTTGAAAGCGAGGATCCTGACGACGAGGTGCGTACAGAATCGGAGCGTTTCTCAGGCGTGCTGACGCACGTTTCCATAGTCGACGACCGGTGAAGTCAAGCCTGTCACCTCGCGTTCGCCATTCGCCGTCTCTCCGCCCGCGCAGGAGGAGCTTCCTTCCTTCGAGTCCTTCCTCTGTTCGCTCGCGCCCGACTTCCACTTCCACACCTACGCCCCTCGCTTCTACTCTCTCGATCTCTCGAACGAGCAGCAGCTTCGTGAAATTGTCCGCGGCGACCCGCACGAGCTGCAGGACCTCCTCGGCGAGCTCGCGGCGCCGATGACAGGCGGCAATCGGGCCCGACATGAAGATCTCGCACCGCAACGTTCTCGCGCGCAAGCTTAAGGAGCGCTTTGCGTAGGTATCGCAGCGGATCCCCAGTGTCAGCTTGAATCGGTTTTCTTTGGACGCGCAATCTAGCTTGTAGGCAACTACAGAATTGTTTGACTGCCTCGTGACGCTCGAGCTCAGTCGTTTACAACCGTTCGTCAAAAGCCGCGGCAGTTCGGAACAAGGCGCGATGTCTCATCCCTGGCGCCTCGCGCTCAGGACGCTCGCGTCGCGACTCGACCGCTCCTCCGTCTCCGCGCTCCCTTCGCTCCCCGTGCTTCGAGTACCTTGACTGGCCACCGCGCTTCCCTGGCTCCACTTGCTGTCCGCGTCATGAGCGCTTCGCCGCCGCCGTGACGCTTCGAAGCGGGCTCAGTCTGGCCCGGGTTTGACGAGCATGGCCTCTTCAAGATCATGTTGACACGGAAAGGCAGTGAGTCGAACACCTGTCGCTTTCGATAGAGCGACGGAATTGATGGAGCCACACGCACAGTGAACGAGGGTTTTCGACGTGCGACCACCAGGAGCGACGCGGACGTCGGCGAGAGCGCGCGATGGGCAATACTCTTGCGTTCGGCTGCGGCTAACACCATTACGCTGCTTCGTTGGGCGACGCAAACGCTCCGCCGTGCACATTCCGCATCCTCCTGGAGCCGGTCACGGAAAAGAACATTGCCCGGACGAGAGTCACGCAGGCGTGTACCACCCACAATCATCCGCTCAACCTGTCCTCTCAGTTCGCGGACTACTTCAAGAAGCAGGACGCCGAGTACATTGCCGACCTCGAGCGGGATGTGCGCAAAGCGGCACTCAAGCATCTACACGACCTGCGCCTCACGCTCAACTACCGCTTGACGTCGCACGACGTGCCTATGCAGTGGGAGGTCGACTTGGCATTCGCTCGACAGAAGCAGGTGCTCGAGGACGTGAAACGCTGTCTCGGCTCTGCGCAGTTCTGCAGCATGATGGCCGAAGCCAGGACAAAGAAGGACTTGTTGACGTCTCGTGACGTGCGTGGAAACCCTCGCTACTATTCATTGCAATTGCTGACCTGTTCACTTTCAGCGCGAAAGCGCCACTGAGACAATTCGTGCGCTAGAAGCGCGCGAAGCGCAGCTCGAGCTTGCTGCTCGATCGCGGATATCGCCTGTCACGCCCCGACATGAGAGCGCGCCGTCACCGGAACGGCGTCAAGAGCGCAAAGAGGTTGTTGCTGAGGCAAAAGCCATGCAGGAGAAGGACAAGGTGTGTGCTTTGTTGTTGCGAGGTCCGACGTTCCGCTGAATCCATGCATTCATCGTAGCAGCAACAAGGCACGCCGAAGACCTCTGTTACAGCCGCTCTACCTACCCCAAGCACCTCGGGGACAGCGGAAGGAGCTCGGCAGAAGCGCAAGATCGCAGTTCTCGACCTCTCCCGCGATTCTGACGAAGAGGACGTGAAACCTCGCGTGCGTGATCCGGCTTCGGTAGTTGTAGATACACAGCTAACACGTGGCAGCAGATCAAACGGTTCTCGACGCCTACACCTGCGCCAGCGCCGGCGCCAGGTCCGCTTGCAAAGCCCGAGCTGGCCTCGCTTGAAGGCTACCTGCGGTCCCTTTCTTCTCCTTTTCCGTTCCATCAATACCTCCACCTCTTCATGCGTCCCTCCATCGCCATTGACTCGCCTGAACAGCTCGCTTTCGTTGCCGCTTCCCCCGACGACCTGAACCTCCTCCTCGAAGAGCTTGGTAAGACCCGCACCCTGGAGGAAGGAGCGGTTGAGCCCGGCATGCCGTCAATCTGGCTGCTCGGGCTGCGAAGGGCGCTGACGGAACGAATGGCTGAAGGTACCCAATAGTAGCTCACGGGCTCGAGTTGTGTCTCTTCTTCTCGTGCGTGCACTGTATGAGCGCTTTTTCACTACACCGTATGTACTGCTCTGCGCCTCGCGCGTTGCAAGCTGTCAGACAGGTTTGAAGTCGAAGCCCGACGAGATACTCGCCGCAGCGGCCTTCTTAAACTGCAAGTCGCTCCCAATGCTCGATTGCTCGCCGCAGGCTGTGGAGAGTAGTCTGTGCCTTTTCTTTACGACGCCGACAAGCCTGTGAATGAGGCAGCGGGACCGTGCGAGCCCCCGAGGACGAGTGAAGCAGCACCCGCCGCTCGCTTAAGCGGCTTCGATCAGCACCGGGAACGTCGAGCCATCCGCATCTCAGAGGCTCGACGCGGCGTCGGACGCGCACCAGACGTCTGGCCGGCCTCAAGACTGTCGGCAGAGCTGCCACGAGAGCTGCCGACGCGGAAGATGTCGAGGCTGCGTGCCCCCCACGCCCGCGCTTTGCGCCCCACTTTGCAGCTCGACGGCGATTGCTGCTTCGCAAGCTCATCTCGGCACCTCTGCGAGCTCAGCAGCTTGCACAAAGTCTTATCGACAGCAGATGGTGCGACTCGGCTACTCGTGCGGGCTCTGCCAGCTCGCCTCACTGACTTCCTCTCGGCAGTCTTACGCTCATCAACACCGCGACCACGGCGACACCGGCAAGGCCGAGGGCCGCCCTGACAAGGTTGACAGGCCCAGCTGGTACGCCCACCGCCATACGGAGGTCGCCGGAAGTTGCCGCTCACCTTGCCTCGTCCGTCGCAGGTTCGGGTCAAGCATCAACCCTGCCGAAGCCATCGCCAAGGACCCGCTCAAGGGCGACGAGTTCAAGCCCAATGTTGGGCCTGTCGACACGCAGAAGCGCCAGGTCACCTACCCGCCCAACTTCACCCAGGAGACGTTCGAGCGTGCGATGGGGGACTTGCGCCGGACGCTCGGCGCACAGCACGTCGAGATCAACGACGGCCCGCTGAACGACGGCAACTACTGTGCGTTGAACTCGTGCTGCTGCACTGGCGGTCATTTTGCTGACCTCGCTGAACGTTCGAGCAGACCACGTCCCGCTTTCGCACGACGGCTACGCGGTCCTCGAGAAGGACTACTTTGTCCCGTCCGCCATCGCCTGTCCGGGCAGCACGGCCGATGTGCAGGCCATCGTCAAGTGGGCGAACCGCTGGGTCTTCCCGCTGTGGCCCATCTCCGTCGGCCGCAACCTCGGTTACGGCGGGTCCGCTCCGCGTGTTCCCGGATCTCTCGTGATTGATCTCGGACGGCGCATGAACAAGGTCCTCGCCGTCGACGAGAAGGCGGCCAACTGCCTTCTCCAGCCTGGCGTGACCTACGTGAGTTCGCATTGCGCCTGCTTCTTCACTTTCGCTCCTTTTCGCTGACTTCTCGACCCTGCTTTGCAGATTGCTCTCTATGAAGAGCTCAAGCGTCGCGGACTCGGGGACAAGCGTACGTCTTGCTGTATGTCAGAGGCGGAGTCTCCACTAAACCTTTGCGCCGCCTGTCCCCTCCCCCAGTCTGGGTCGACGTGCCCGACCTTGGCGGCGGATCGGTCGTAGGCAATGCTCTCGACCGCGGAGTAGGCTACACGCCCTACGGTACGGCATCCATACCTCTGCTCTGCCGTCCTGACTGACGACTTCGGAATCCACAGGTGATCATTTCGCGCAACACTGCGGCATGGAGGTCGTGCTGGCGAACGGCGAGGTCGTCCGTCTGGGTATGGACAGCATGCCCGGCTCAAAGACCGGCCAGTGCTTCCAGTATGGCTACGGCCCGTACCTGGACGGTATGTTCACGCAATCGAACTACGGCATCGTCACCCAGGTTCGTCTGCCACAAACACTATTTCAGCTGCTTCGCGCTGACCCATGTCTTCTCGCTCGCGCAGATGGGCATGTTCCTCATGCCGAACCCTGGCGGTGTCCTGTGCGCACTTGCCTTTCGTCGCGGCACACTTCGTCTGAGTCACTGATCCCGCTTTCCTCCGTCGCTCCCGCACCTTCCTTCACTCTATCGCGCATCACTCTGCTTTGCTCTTCAGGCCCTTCATGATGTGCGAGCGCCTGTCCTCGCTTCTTGTGACGCTGGCTCATCCAATCCCACCTCGCAGCTCGTTCAAGAACAAGGACGACCTCGTCGAAGCCGTCGACGCTCTGCAGCCGATGATGGCTTCTCGCCTTCTCGGCAACGTCCCCTCGCTCCGGACGGGCATGTGGGACTCGGCCGTGTACAACTCGAAGGAGCACTACTGGCCGGACCACCAAGGACGGCCTGTCCCGGAGGAGATCGAGCTCGAGATCCTCAAAAAGGAGGGCTTGGGTTATTGGTGAGTGTTGCGCCGGCGTATCCAGCAGCTCTCGCTTCACAGCACGCTGACTCCAAATCCCTCGGAAGGGTGTTCTATGGCGCGCTCTACGGTCCGGAGGACATCACGCGCCCGCAGTTTGAAATCGTCAAGTCGCGTTTCAAGCACATCAAGGACGTCCGCTTCCAGCTGCGAGAAGATGCTCCTGCCCGTTCCTGTACGTTGCCCGTTATACCACTCTGTGGATCTCGCCCTGACCTGCGGAACACGTCCAGACCTGCACGACCGTGCCGCCGTCTTCGCCGGTGTCCCTACCTTCCGCGAGCTCGCTTGGCACCAGTGGATTCCGAACGCAGGCGAGGTACGTTTCTTGCAGCTTGATATCGGGCGCCTGCTAAGCCCAGCTCACACATGTCAATCGACAGCTCTTCTTTGCGCCCATCTCGGGAGTGAGCGGATCGGACGCGCGCGCTCAGGTCGACATGTGCAAGAAGATCACGAACAAATACGGGTTCGACTACCTTGGTACCTTTTACATCGGACAGCGCGAGATGCACCACATCGTCACGATCCTTTGGGACCGCAGCAAACCGGAGCAGCGGATCGCCGCCGACAAGTGCATCCGCGAGCTTATTCGCTCGCACGCCGAGCTCGGCTACGGCGAGGTGCGCTTGAAGCTTCTGTCTGGCTCCGGAACGTGGATCAGTGTCGCTGACCTTCTCTCCTCTCACAGTACCGCTCGCACATCGCCACGGCCGACGACATCATGTCGACTTATAACTGGAACGACGGCGCGTTCCGCAAGCTGTGCGAGCAGCTCAAGGACTCGCTCGACCCGAACGGCATCCTGCAGCCCGGCCGTTCGGGCGTCTGGCCCAAGTCGTACCGCGGGCAGGGATGGGAGGTAAGGTCTTCCGTCCTTTTCTTCTCCCGGAGCGTTTTGTTAACATCTCATGCGCGCAGATTGACGGGGTCAGCCCGCTCAAGCAGGTCAAGCCCGAGGCGGGCAAGTTGTAGACGGCTCATGCTCTGGTCTGTGTTCCGTGGGCTGTCGGATGTATCAGCTCTGTGTTCTCGAGTGCTGTGGAGCACGCGTATCGAATTGTGTTATGACATGTGGGCATTTTGAGAGCCGTGGGATTTCTACAGGATCTTGGAGCTCTACACTGCCTGCTGTCCGCGTACTTCGTCGTGCCCGTGCTGCTTCTGCTTGTCCACCTTGTCTTCTTCCTCCGCCGAGTCCCCTGGAGCAGCTTGCGCGTCGACCTTAGCTTGCGCGTCGACCTTGTGCAATCTCCCGCCCCGCCGCTTCGCCTTGCGCCGCTCCACCCATGCCTTGCCGCGCTCCTTGCTGCAATCATACAGCGTGAGTTTCGGATGCTGCGGCCAGCGAAAGAGACGGAACACGTACAGGGCAGCTTCATCATCTTTCTGCAAGCTGTGCCGTTCAACCAGCAGCAGCGTGATGACAAAGTCGAACCCGATGAGCGCGACGAGCACGCGGAAGAGGGTCTGGAACCCGGCGACGTATGCCGAGATTATCTGCTCTTTGCGTGCCGGGTCAAGGCCGTCCAGACTTGCAGTACCAGTGACACTGGCGGAAGCCCAGATGCTGGTCGGATCGTCGATGATGGTCGAGATGGTCGATTCGGCGAAGCCTCGCGCGCTCAGTCTTGACCTCAAGATGGTATTGCTGTCGAAGCGTCCTGTGTCAGGGGTGATGCATCTGTGGCCACCAGGAAATGGACATTGAACTGACATGATGGTGGCAGAGACGACGGTGAAAATGGTGCCGCCCATTGCGCGAAGGAACAGGCGAGTCGAAGTGACAACCGACATTTCCGATCGTGGTACCGCAGCTTGAACAGCAACCAGGGACGTCTGCAAGGTCTGGCCCTGACCGGCTGCGTGTTAAAGCGGATGAGCGAGGCCGCGAAAGAATTGGAAGGAAGCCTCCGGGACGAACCGCCACTGAATAACTGGTACCCAACGATCCGAGCTGTCGAACTCTTGTCGTCCAGCGTCGAGATGAGCGCGAGGCCAATTGCCCACATGGCGTAGCCGACACAGATACTTGGCTTGTACTCGCCCGTGCGAGAGACGATTAGGCCAGAGATGCCCACAAAAAGCGTGCTTGTGACGAGTTGCGGAATAATGAGGATGCCGCTGCGGATGGCCGAGTCGCCTCGCACCACCTGAAAGAGCTGAGGCAGGTAGAAGAGCTGAACAAGGACGGTTGCGCCCGACAAGAAAGTGGCGACGGCAACGGTGGATACGGTGCGGAATGTGAAGATTGAAGCTGTTCTTCAAGGTGAGCTTGCATCTTCCACGACGAGAGGTGATCGAAAGGACTGACGCGGAACAACGGGAATGCGAGCGATCTTCCATTCCCACAGGAAGAACACCGCAAAGCCGACAAGTCCGCCAACCAGACAGCCGATCACGGGGCCGCTGGCCCACGGAAAGGATGTACCACCCCAGTTGAGTGGGAGAATGAGTAGAACACTGCGGTCAAAAGGAGTCAGCCGTCGAAACAGGCCATGTTCGACTATGGATAGAGACTGACGTCGCAGCGATCGTCAGCAGCGCACCACCATAGTCGATCTGCTTGAGCTTTCTATGAACAAAGTCATGAGACAAAGTCAGCGTGAGGCTGGGTGCTTCGAAGACTCTCGAGGCTACTCATACGCACTCGAGCATACTGCCGCGGACCTTCTTGAGCGGAAGGAAGACCGCTATGATCGCAATGCTCACGCCAGCAATCGGCAGGTTGATCCAGAAGCACCTGTAGAGCGGCAGAGTATGTGAGCTGATTGCCTTCGCGACGCTCGGCGAGGATGTAGCTGCGAACCTGCGCAACGTACCATCGCCAAGACAGCCTCTCAGCCATTACACCACCGATGACGGGTCCGACGCCGTTGCCAACAATAATCGTGACCTCAGTGATGGCTATGGCGGTACGCGGTGAGCATCAGGCCATTCCGTAGAGGCGGCTTCTGACTGACCCTGGTAGTTTCCTCGCTCCTTGAGCGACACGATATCCGAGATGATCTGCATCCAGGCCTCGTGAGCAAGGGCACAAGAATGCGAGCGTGGCGGATGGAAACTCACAATCATGACCAGATTCATCAGCCCGCCGCCGCCGAAACCTTGAGCACCGCGGAAGACAATGAGCTGCAGCATGCTCTGCGCCAGCGCGCAGGCGAGCGAGGCGATCGTAAAGATGACAAGACAGGTGATGAGGGTGTATTTGCGCCCGAAGATATCGCTGAGTCGACCCCAAACCGGCTGCATCGCGCACTGCATCAAGAGGTACGCAGCTGCAACAAACGACGAGGAGCGGCCTGCGTTGAACGCAGCCGAAATGTTGGGCAGTGCGGTTCTGTTCGGGCACGCATGAGCGAGGAAAGCTGCTTGTGGAATATTGAACGCACGACACGATCGTTTGCTCAAGGAAGGAGATGAGGACCGCAAGTTGCAGACTGAGGAAGACAACGATCACTTGCTGCTGCGAGAGCGTGTTAGTTGACTTCGTGTACCGCCACTGCGACCGTCAGCGCACCTTTCCCGGCCTGTAGCGCCGAAGTGGGTCAGCATGGACACGAAGGGTGCAAGAGAACGGGCGCACATGTAGCTCGTCTGATCCACCAGCCCGTTTGCGTGGCGCTCCGAGATCTGTGTGTACAGACGCGTCAGCTCAGGAGGCTCCCGTACATCATAAAAGGACCAACTCGTACCGCCGCCGATCCACCACTCGGGGATGCCGCACTTGCCGCCACTGCTGACCCTGACGAGGTCTCGCGCGGTAAATCCGATGAACAGTGCGAGTCTTGCGCTTCGGGATCAGCCAGATGCGCATCGGCACGCGGCGGGGGCGATGCAGCTCCGCTCGGCGAAGCCAGGCCGTCGGGCAGGGCCCCGCGATCCGAGTCCTTGGGCAGTGCGAGCGAGCTGGAATGACCGCTCTGTGGCTGTCGCCAACCCTCGTTCACGCCGGTGAGCATGAGGTGCGCGTGATGAGCTCGTCGTGCGTGCGCGAGACGACGGGGCAGCGGTGAGCGAGAGGCAGGGAGCAGGCAAGCGGAGCCGGCATGCACTAGGATTGCGGGGTCATGAGCGTCCTTTGAGCAAGCCCAAAGGAGGTGTCAGCGGCGGATGCGCATCCACGGCCAGCTCGCCGATGCCGTGGCACGCTCGCTGCGGCGGTGCGCAGCGTCGCGCTGAGCCGCTGGAAGAATCAGCTAGCAGCGCCACTTTTCTCGCGAGCGCCGACACCCTCATGAATGGAGGAAAAGTGCCGAGTCGCGGACGGGTGACGAGAACAGCGAAGGTTCGCAAGAGGCTTGGAGGGGCAAGCTCACGCTCTCGCCGGTGTGCTGTGGGCCTCTGCGACTCAACTCTGATCAACCATGAAGGATGTACCGATTAGCGCTTCGGAGCGCGAACGGACAGTCGAACAAAGGCGATTCGCCCAGAAAACGCGGAAGCGCGCGAAGGGAGCGGAAACAGGACACGTGATTGCACAGATCAGGACGGCTTGTGGATGTAGACATGTGTGATACAAGAACCAGGGCAGATGAGAGAATAAAAGGACGAGAAGAGGAGAAAGAGCGCATCGCCGGCCCACTTCACGCCATCTCCTGGTGACGAGTCGTGCCCTTGTCCTTCTCGCCGTCGTCCAGCGACTCGGGCACAGCCCCACGCATCTCGGGCTTGAGGTCCTCGTCCGTGGGGTAGGCGTAGCGGTGGACTTTGTGGAGCGGGACGGCGAAGAGCTTGTCCATGCCTTCGAGGGAGCGACCTACGGCGATTTCAGTAGCAGTGCGATGCACGTCAGCAACGTGGACCGTAGCACAGACTGGAAGAAGCAACGTACCGGCAGTTTCGGGCACGCAGAACCAGGCGAAGACGATCGAGATGATGCAGATCGCGGCGAAGAAGATGAAGGCTCCGTAGCGATTCCCGGCGACCAGCAAGCTTGGTGTAGCCCTTGAATTTCCGAAGGACATGGCCCAGTGCAGCGCCATCATGAATGACACACAGTTTGCCCGGATGCGCGTCGGGAAGACCTCGGACGTGAGGAGGTACGGGAGCGCGAACCAGCCTGTGGGTGCCGGAGTCAGCCCAGATGGTCGTGAGACCTTTTCAAGATTTGTAGCACGACCAGAAGAACTCACCGATTGACCAGCCGCAAGCGTGAATGAAGATGGCGGCGATGGCGCCCTGCGAGGCTCGAAGCGCATTTCCGTCGGCGTCGATGCTTGCCGCACTCCTGCCCGTTGTGATACCGAGGTACAGAGCAATGTAGACGAGAGTGACAATTTGGAGCGAGATGCCGAGTAGGAGGGAGCGACGGCGTCCGACGAAGTCGACAAGGAAGACACCCGTAGCGACGGCCGAAACAAACTTGACGATGGCATAGCAGCCCGTTGCGACAAGCGAAGCATTGTCGCCGGTAATACCCATATAGCCGAGGATGGTAGGCGAGTACTGGGTGATAGCATTTGCGCCGGACCACTACGAGGGAGGCAGAGTCAGGTCGCTGTTCGCAATTGAGGAGACTCTGAGAGCCCGCACCTGACCGAGAACATGGCACACAAAAATCAAAGCAAAACGGCGGCGGTTGGTGGTGGTGCCAAAGACCTCGCGCCAGATCTGCCAGTAGCCGGATCCCGCCTTGATAGAGCGCTCCTCGGCGATCTGGTTTGCAGCACCGTCGAGCTCGCCCTGCACAAGTGGGTGGTCCGCCGAGAGATGGCGAAGGCGCACGAGGTTGGCCGACGCCTTGTCGTAGTCGCCGCGAAGAAGGAAATAGCGCGGCGATTCGGGCACGAAGAAGGTGCCGATGGTCCAGATGCCGAGCGGCACAACTTGGAAGATGGTTGCAGCCCACCACTGCTCATTCTCGGGGAAGTGCTTGTGCACGCCGTAGAAGACCCTGTCGCAAGCAGAGAATCAGGAAAAAGTCGACGGAGATGAGAAGGCCCATCCGCCAGGATGACACGGAACTCACCAGAAGCCAAAGACGACCCCGAGCTGCTGGCACGCGGCGTACATCATGATGATCATGCCGCGAACGCTTTGAGGTGCGATCTCAGCAAGATACTGAGGTGAAGGAATCAGTGACTTATTCCGGGAGCGGCGCCGGAACAGCATCATGACGCAGGACCCGTGTCTAAAGAACTCACCATGGGCGAGACAACCTGTACAGTTGAGTGATGCGAGAAGGTCAGCTTGGTACTGCCGGTGAGTGAGAGTCAACTGCAAGATCTTACCGTGGTGCCGCCAATGCCACAGCCGCCAATGAAGCGCGACGCATACATGCCGGACAAGTTACCGTTTGAGCATGCTTGACCAAGGATACCGGCAAGATAGAAGACCGATGAAACACGAAGGGCATTGAGGCGGCCGATACGGTCCGTGATGAAGACAACTGAAGCGCGAGCATTAGTTGGCAGTCTTGCGAAGGATGGTAGAACATTGTGAGACCCACCGCCAAGACAGCCAAAGACGGCGCCGGCCGTCGCAATGGCCGTAATCCAACCCTTGGCGTCGGCAAGGGCGGAAGCGGAGAGCGTTGACAGTCCAAATAGCTGCTGGAAGTGCTTGTTGACAACAATACGCGCGATGTTCTGCGTCACAAGCCAGTCAGTCAGGCCAATCACGTTGAAGAAGGAAGAAGGAAGTCGCGTACTCCTTCGTCGAAACCCTTCGCAACGCCGGGCAGCGCCATCACGACCGCTGACATCCAGAGGTACCAGTTGAAGATGGCCCTCGGTTGCGCCTTCATGGAGCGGCGCGTCCGCGCAATCATAGAGTCCTTCGGAGCCATCTCGAGCAGCGGCGAGAGTGGCGAGAGTCGGCGAGGGCGCAGAGCGAGAGCAAGCGGAACTCAGGCAGGGAGGCAGAGGCCCGACGAGCAGAGGCGCAGGAGACAAGCAAGGCTGGTGTGGGCCACCATGAAGAGCCCCAGGTTCAGCAGAAGCAGGGTGGGGGTGCGCGAGGAGGAGCAAGCCCGCCGGGGGACCATCTGGTGCGATCCCACGGCGAGCTCGCCGCTGCCCCTCTCTCTCCCTCGTGCACGGCAGTCTCGCCGCGCTCGACATGGGCGGCCTCGGCACCGTTCCTGGCGGCCGGCAGCAGCCGGGCCGCGCACTGCTGCCGTTCACGCGAACTGGCTCTCATCGCTCACCGCTCACCGTTCATTGCCTGCTAGGCTACCTGCTGCTCACTACGCATCGCGCTGCTTTCTCACTGCTACGATGAAGAACGGCATCGCACCCGTTGTGCGGAATCTGGCGAAGGAGGCGCTCGCGAGGAACGAGTGCTTCTCTTCGATGTCCATCAAGCTGTGCACGAGCGTCGAGATCGTGGGCGTCGCCAAGGCTGCTGGCTTTGAGGCCATCCTCATTGATATGGAGCACAATGCTTTCTCGCTGTCCACCACAAACCAGGTTCGTTGCTCTCTCCAGGCTGGCTTGCTGCCGCGCTCACCTTCTGTCTCTGCAGCTTTCTTGCGCTGCGCTCGCCCACAACATCACCTGCCTCGTCCGCGTACCCGCCAACGAGCCGCAGTGGATCTCTCGATGCCTCGATGGCGGTGCGACGGGCGTAATCGTCCCACACGTCAGTTCAGTCGAGGAGGCAAAGGCGGCTGTGCGCGCTGCTCGCTTCCCGCCTCTTGGCACGCGGAGCGCCGTTGCCGGCCTGCCACGTATGTCTCTCATGCTCACATTGCTTGCGAGTCCAGAATGGAGCTCACCGGCGTTTCTTTGCAGACTACAACTACGCCCATCTTTCGGCACCCGTCGCAAACCAGATCTGTAACGACGGCACACTCGTCACGGTCATGATCGAGGATCAGGCTGGACTGGACTGCGTCGAGTGCGTGTCCTTTTTCGCTCACTCGCAGTTGGGTTACGTTGCTGATCAACCTCCTTGTTCTGCTTCTTGCTGTCGTCTTTACTCCATTAGCGAGATCGCTACGCTCGACGGCATTGACCTCATCCTCATTGGCACCAACGACCTCACCGCTGAGCTGGGCGTCCCCGGAGACTACGACAGCCCGCTCATCTCGGCCGCCTACAGCAAGGTCATTTCGGCTGCTCGACGAAACGGCAAGCACGCCGGCGTCGGCGGGATCAACAGCCGCATGGACCTCGTCAAGAAGTTTGTTGAGGAGGGAGCGCGCTTCGTCATGGCGGGTACGGACTTGCCCTTCCTCTTGGGCGCGGCAAGGAAGCGCGGAGCGGAGATGGCCGAGATCAGGGAGTGGACAGCCGTGAAGGCGCAGGAAGAGCCGAAGACAAACGGTGTTCACTGAATATTGCTGTACTCGGTGTTGTGAATAGACTCGAGCAGTTCGACGTTCTTTCCGTTAGGTCAAGAGAGTTTGCCGGGCTTGCGTCCCAATCATCGCATTCGTTTACAAGTACAATACTGGCGCTTCAGCACTCGCAAGTCAAATACGCGGCAAGCGCCGATGACCTCTTTTCTCACACTCTGCAGGACGTCGACTTTCATGCAAGAAGTAGTGAAGCGAGACACATTCGACGTTGCAAAGAGCGTCTACCGGATGGGCGTGCCGCCCTTGCAGTGCCAGTCGACGTACTCAATCCTCCCGTCAAGGCTGTTGGTGATGTACAGGCGCTGGCGGTCGTTCGGGCCCGAGCCGAAGATGCAGTTGGTCACGAGCGGGCGCGTCCCGCCAGACTGGATGCGCGCCTTGGGGATGCCGTGCTTGTCGACGACGAAGACGCACGCAAGAGAAGGGTGCGCAATGAACAGGTTCTGCGTTTAGAGGGTTGAGCAGCGTAGACAAGAAGGAGCGGGTCGGAGAGCTTACACCCTCCTCGTCGATGGTCAGGCCATCGGGTCCCGAATTGCCAAAGCCGACAACTGCATAGGTGTAAAAGCTTCAGTACTGCGTAGAAGAGCGCGAGGCGATAGTGAGCGCACAGAAGCGGTTCGCCTTGGTCGTCGTGCCGTCGGGGAGCACCGGCATGCGCCACACAGAGTTGTCGCGCGTCCTAATCATTGAAGTGTCATTGTAGATCCATTGACGGGGAACGAGGGGAACAAGAGGGAACGGACATGGCAACGTAGAGGAACTTCTCGTCCGGCGACAAGACAATCCCGTTGGGCGAGATACCGTTGTTGATGAGCTGATGCAGCTTTCCCTGCGTCGTGTAGCACCAGACACCGCCAGTCTGGTCCTGTAGCCCAGTCTGCCCTTGATCCGTGAAGTCTGGTTTGACCGATGTTGTCAGCGAGCCGGATGCGCGAGGCGGATGCTCACAAACGTACAGATATCGCCGTTTGATGCAATGACCAGGTCGTTCAGGCCTTTCCAGCTCTCCAAATTCCGACTGCAATGATGAATGTCGCATGAGAAACAACCAGCTGCAAGGATGAGGAGAAAGCGAACGGACCGCGGCAGGAACGGCTTGATGGTGATCTCCTTCGGGTCGAAGATGAGCAGCCCCTTCTTGTAGTCGGCCACGATCATCTTGCCGTCTTCCTGCAATCGTAACGAAGCCCGCAAGGGTCAATACCGTTCAAAGTGCGGGATCAACGATGGCAGACGCACACGAACAGCGAGTCCGTTCGGCTCGCCGTCCCACTGCACGCACTCCTTGACCTCCTTTGTCTCCGGGTTGACCTTCATGATGCGGCCGAAGGGGATGTCGACAAAGTACAGGGTGCCGTCGGGGGTCGTAGTTGGTCCCTCGAGGAAGATGTCCGGTACGGCGCCAGATCCGCCGCGCCAGTCAGACTCGATGCCCTTGGCTTTGAGCTCATCGGGTACCTGGACGAGCAGCTGGGGCTCGATGACAGGCGGGATGGGGTAAAAGCCGGCCATGGTTCGGAAAGCAAGTTGCGCGAAGTGGAAGGCAGGGGTGAGATCAGCTCCAGAGTCGAGACGTCGGGACGGTCGGGTCTGTCAAGCAGCTTGAGGGCGCAGAGCACAAAGAAACAGAAGCAGCGTCGGCAGTCCCCCACAACGAGCCGGTGAGCGCTGGCGGGGATCTCGCCGGGGAGAGGTCGCCCTTCATTGTTGCCGCCACTCCCTGCCGCTCACAGCCTTTGCGGTGCACGAGTAGCTGCACGCACACATCGCAGCAGACACTGAGCCCACCCTGAGCAGGTCAGATTGCCAGCAAGCGGTACTTCTGGCGGATCGTCCCGTGTCGCCTGTGGCCAAGGAGGTGCGGCGACTCTTCCGCCTCCTCTCTCGCGTCGGCTGGAGAAGCACAACCTCTGCATTCGCTTGCTGACAGATCGCGCCTCTCCTCCTGCTCCGTCGATCGCCTTCTAGCGCTCCGAGCGACCAGCTTCTCGCTCATCAGCTGAACTGCTCCTCCTCCCGCTTCCCTCCTCGCAATGGCAAGCGAGCCTCCTGCTGGGTCGCGCAGTCGCTCCAAAGGCAAGGCGAAGGCTGTGCGCGCACACTCGACCAGCTCGCACGTGGATACGCCCGAGCCCGACGTCGTTCTCCCCACCTACGTCCCGCCTGCGGGAGCGCTGCGCTCGAGGGCGCCTGGACGTCAGAACATCGCATGCAGGTAAGTTGATCGTTCTCGCCTATGTGTCGGATCAGGGCTGACGACCTTGTTCCGCCTTTGCAGAGGATGCCGCCGACGGAAGGTCAAGTGCG
Organism: Rhodotorula paludigena; assembly: GCF_050403205.1. Lineage (NCBI taxonomy): Eukaryota > Fungi > Basidiomycota > Microbotryomycetes > Sporidiobolales > Sporidiobolaceae > Rhodotorula > Rhodotorula paludigena. The sequence goes on along the minus strand of NW_027481416.1, from coordinate 40,567 downwards.
ACGGCTCGAAGCCGAGCTGCATGTCGTGTCAGGTCATCTACAAGGAGCCGGTACGTCACGACGACGACCTCTTGCGGCAGCTGCGAGAGCTCACGGCGGCTCTGCAGTGTGTCTACGACGTCAAAGCGGCACCTGCCGAAGCTGCCGTCCTCGAAGCTCAAATCGCCGACTTGCACTCTCTGCTCGACACGCTTGTTCTCGCCGGACCAGGCGACCGTGAGCACCTGCTCTCCGAGTATGCGATGAAAGGCGAGGCTTCGTCGTCCGGGACGCGCACTGTTTCACCGCCGAGCGGTGGTCCCGCTCCCTCCCTTTCGCCGCTGAGCGTGACTGCCGCAAGCGAGGAGCTGCGGGGCAGTAAGCGCACGGCTGTTGATGCCGAAGACGAGGGTGCGGATGGGAGTCGCGGCTCGCACTCGCCTGAGGATGACATGGCCGCCGCTATGCTTTCCGAGCTGTCCTTCGCCGCTTCGGGTCACGTCGAGCACTTCGGCGCCACAAGCTTCCTGGTACGCTTGACTGCGCCTTACGTCTCCTTCAAGGCTTTTCAAGGCTCATTCTTGTCTATTTACAGCATCGTCCCACCCTCGGAGCGAAGCCTTCCCCGGCAATCCTGCCCGACAGCCCTTCGGCGAGTCCCGGACAGCTTGGCGGGCAGCTCGGACTGCACACCTACAGCGTACCGGTCGATCTGCGGAATCACCTTCTCGACATGTACGATAGCTTCTTGGTTTCGCGGTGCCTTGCAGAAAAGCCGGCATACTCACGAGTCACGCACACAGTTTCTTTCTCTGGCAAACTGTCCATTGTCACGTCTACAAGCCCGCATTGCTGCGCGATCTAGACGGCGGGCCCTTCTGCAGCGAGTTCCTCCTCAACGTCATTTTCGCCCACGCTGCCCGCTTCAGCAACCGCAGCGACGTGCGGAGCTCTACGTCGGACGTCAAGACGGCCGGCGGCGTCTTTCTCGCACGCGCAAAAGAGCTCTTGCGCCTCGAACTCGTCCGTCGCTGCTCTTCGCGCTTCGTACCGACGCGACTTCGTAGCTGACTCCGTCCCGTCCGCGCTGCGCAGGAGAAGCCTTCTTCGATCCCGACTGCCCAAGGTCTCCTCATTCTCGGCGGGCGCGAATGCGCGTGCGGGAACCACTCGCAGGGTTTCCTCTGTGAGTTGGCGGACTGCGTCTCCCATCTTCAGCACGACTGGGGTTACTGACCGCCATGGACCACCATAGACACCGCCATGGGTCTCAGCATGGCAATCGACCTCGGCGTGCACCTCGACGGGACCAAGATCGGCGCGATGAACCACGACCCGATGGAGACGGAGGTGCGGAAGCGCCTGTACTGGTCCTCGTACCTCGTCGGTCTTCTTCGCCTGCACTCGCTTCTCGCTACTTCTGTCTGACGCTTCGATCTGAACAGTGGGACAAGTCGATCTCGCTCTGCCTCGGCCGCGCACCGCGCTTCCTCAAGAGCGACAAGTCTTTCTTCGGTCCTGCGCCCATTTGTCAGTCTTTTGGTCCGTCTTCCACGCCATCTTACTCATACTTCTGAGCCCCGCAGTTGATAAATCGGAAGACGACGTCCCTTGGCGCCCTCAGTTCACCGAGATGCCGGAGGACCTGCAGCATTACCCGTTCTTCCCGTTCCGCTCGGGCATCTACTTTGAGAAGACGTGCCAGCTAGCCGAGGTGTGTCACGTTGCCGAGCGTTCCTGCTGAATCATTCGTGCTGACCTACTTACGTGCCCAGATCATCGAGGAGATCCTGCTCGAGCTGTACGCCGGGAAGCGCAAGCCAAACGGCGACCTCAGCTTGCGACGCTACACCTCGATGCTCGAGTCCTGGCGTGAGAACCTACACCCCGACCTGGTCATCCCGCCCGACGCCGTGGTCAGCCCGCCGCCAAATCGCATCACGCTCTCGTACGTCTGCGAAGTTGCCTTCTCCCGAACCGCGCTGACGTGTCCGTTCTTTGCAGCATGCTCTATCAAGCTACAGTGATCCTCGTCAACCGACCCTTCTCGTTCGGCGGGTGGGGCCCGAGGCTGCGAGCGAGCGAGGAGCTGCGAGCGGACGCCAAGCAACGCTGTCGAACCGGTGCGCTCTGCTCTCTTCTCTCCACACCCGTCTAAAGCTGACTCGGACATCGACAGCTGCCCACGAAATCGCTCGGCTGCTGCAGCTGTACGACCAGACCTTCCAGTTCCGCAACATGAACTGGCGTAGGTCTGTCTCTCGCTCCTCCTTTGCGCGGTCTGCTGAGTCCCCATTATCCGCAGTCATGGGCTACTGCTCGTACACGGCGGCAACCATCATCGTGTTCGACCTGCACGCTCCAGTCGTCGACGTCGCGCGAGAGGCAGGAAAGCACCTCGAGGTCATCCTCGCCTCTCTCGGCAGCCAGACTACCGTCACGCCAAGCGTCCAGCGTTCAATCGAGATTATCCGCCATCTCATGCTTAATGCGCCGCCCGCCAGCGGAACCGTCACGCCTCTCAATGCTCACGCTGCGAAGAGACACAAGGATCAGTCGGTCGGCAGCGACACTATCAGCGCCTGGACCTTCGAAGCGCTCAACCCGTCACATGCCGCCGCAGATCAAGGCGCGCCTGCAGACCCAGCAGACCTCTCCTCACTGCAGCTGCCGGACGACGTTCTCGGCGAGCTGCTCGCTTCGGCCGGTCCGCTCGACGGTGCAGATCCGTCGGGTCCGAGCGGGCTTCCACCGCCCATTTTGCCCGAGTTTCCAGAGGCCGGGCCGCTCTCTTGGCTGGGTGCGAGCGAGGATGCGAGTCGAGATTGGCTCAGTAGCTACAACTGGTTGCAGCTCGGCGCTCCGCAATGAGCAGATTAGCCGTGCAGTTTTTAGTGGTCGTCTTTGCAAGCAGAGGACAGTGTCCGCGATGTTGAACATTTTGGACGGCGCACCTGCCGGTCGAGAGCCGTCAAGGGGAGCTCGCCGTGGCGGGCTCAGCTGCGGCGTCTTTCTCCGTTTCCACCCCACGACGCCTGACTTTTCCCCCGCTCTAGGACCCGCATCGATAGGAACGAGGTCTGCGGGGTCTGCGAGCGCCCTGGATGACGGCCCCGGCGACGGTCGCCGTGAGCATCTCGCCATCAGCGGGGCATGCTGGTCCGAGGTGGAGCCGCTCTCGTCTCTTGCTAGCTTCGGACTTGTGGCTTTGCTGCTGTCCTGTCTCGTCTGCTGCTATTTTACGCGCCCGCGCTTGCGCGAACATGCCTGTACCCGCCAAGTTGCCGTACACCGTCGCTTTCGCCGACCCGATGCACCTCGACGGCGTCGAGCTGGCGCGCGAGCTCTTCGAGCAGGTCATTGTCTGGGATGACCCGGACTACAAGCGGTGGATCCACGAGGCCGACGGCATTTGCAACCGCGCCAAGGTTATTCCGAGCGTTGATCTGCGGGCCGCAAAGAAGCTCCGCGTTCTGTCGAAGCAGGGTGTCGGTGGTATGTCTCTTCTTCTTTTTGCGCTACATTGTTGTCTACCTCGCTCGTGCCGGGGTGGGAACGCTCCCGGATGCCTGTGAGCGGATACTGACGCCGCTCTTTGACGTTGCGCAGTGGACACGGTCGACCTCAAAGCCTGCCGCGAGAAGGGGATCACGGTCTGCAACACGCCGGGTATCAATGCTGAAGCGTGAGTACTCTTTGCATGCCTTAAGCGTCGCTTGAGGAGGCCACTGCGTCCGGGCTTTCGCATTTCCGTCGACTTGCAGTTCAAGACTTACGCTTTGCCGATTTGCAGCGTAGCCGAGCTCTCTCTGGGACTGGCGCTCTCACTCGTACGGCGCATTTCGGAGCTTGATCGGCGCGGTGAGTCTGCATGTGCACGCCTCTTCGGTACCTGCTGCTTCGGCTTGACCTCTCATTGATCCTGTACTCATTCTACAGCTCGAGCGGGCGAGGTCAACTATCCGACCAACGTCATGGGCAACAGTCTCTTTGGCAAAACGGTCGGAGTTGTCGGAATGGGCAACATTGGGCGCCAGACAGCTGAGAAGTTCAGGGTGCGCCCCTGCCGTTCATGCGGGAGCCCTTATTCCAATTGCCTGACCGGCGCTGACGCTTTTTACCTCATCAGAACGCTTGCAGCTGCAAGCTCATCGCCTACGACCCGTACGCGCCGAAGGAGGCGTGGACGAAGGAGGGCCGCGGCGGTGCTCTCCCGCATACACGCGTCGACTCGATTGAGGAGATGCTCGACCAGGTCGACGTCTTATCGCTGCACCTGCCCCTGACGCCTGCCACCAGGGGCATTATCGACCGCAACATGTTTGAGCGGATGAAGAAGGGTGCGATTCTGCTGTGCGTTGTCTCGTCGTCTGATTGCAGCGCGCCCTAACCCATCTGCTGACGTTTCTTCTCACAGTAATGCTGCGCGCGGCGGCATCGTCAACGAGCAGGATCTGTACGAGGCGCTCTCGACCCGCACCATCGCCGGCGCCGCGCTCGATGCCCTCGAAATCGAGCCGCCCACGAAGGAGGCATACGGCAACACGTTCTACACCCTCGACAATATCATCCTCACGCCGCACATTGGCGCTGCTACGCACGAGATCCAGTCGCTCTCGGCACGTACCGTTGTCGAGCAGTGCGCTGCCCTCCTCCAGGGCAAGGAGATCGTGAACATCGTTCCTTGAGTTGTATGCAAGCACCGTCGATCTGTCGTTCCTTCTGTGCAGATTTTTATAACAAGACATTTCTCTCCAATCGAACTCTTGAAGCGACGTCGACAGCCTTGTTGGCGGGAGCGCCGTCCTCGCGGAAGCAGCCTTTCTGGCCTTCTCAGTGCTGGGTCACGCGAGGTCCCACAAGTCACCCTTCGGGTAGAAGACCGCGTGCACCAAACGAGCGAAGTACGGGCGCGACATTGCTCGCAGACAAGCTGTCGAGGCAGGAGGCATCCGTTTGTCCGTCCGCGGATCCTCCGTCCTTGTGCCGTCCCGTCCGCTCGGCTTAGACTGCGTGTGCTCAAGTTCTGCTTGACTGCCTTGGCTATACTGCTAGCTGCAGTGCAGATCACTGTACAGTGCTGGCGATGGCTCGCACCATTGTAGCGACGGCTCCGCCCTTCACGGTCGCGAATGTCCGACACCGCCACTTCTGCTTCTACATCCCAAACCGCTACATGGTCATGTGTCTCGCCATCCTCGGCGCGGCGGGCTACGCGCTGAGGGGAATCGAGTCCACGATCCGCCTCTTCTCGGAAGCGACCGTCAATGGATGGCAGATTTGGGTCAATGTCGCCTCGATCGTGCTCTGGTTCTCCCTCGTCGTCATCTGCATGTTTGGTGCATTGTTCACGCTCTCACCTTCGACGCCGAGTGACATGCTGACAAGGGTGTTACGCAGGTTTCGCCGGAGCGATGTCGCAAAAGTTCCTCTGGGTGGACCGGTTCTACGATCTGCTCTGGGTGCGTTCAAGCTCCACGAGAAACATCCCACAATGCTGATGCGCGAGCTGCCGCGCAGTGGCACCTTTGGGGAAATGTGATTTTGGGCGTGTGGCTACTCGTCGTCCTCGCCACGCCGCACAGCAAAGCCACGGGAACGCTCGTCTGGTGCGCAGCCAATGCCCGCTCTCGAAACGGAGGCTGACGACCATCAGGAGTAGCATTAGCTTCGCGCTGAAGAAGCTTGCAGAGGAGAGGCCAGACATCGAGGTCACGCCCGACACGGTCGCCAGCATCGGACAAGCGTGCTACAGCGCGACGCGCATCGGTCTGGTAATCCTTGACGTGGTGCGCCAGAGCTCGACTGCGATTCTGCGCCTAACGAGCGTTGCTGAAAGGCCTGAAGCGCGCAGTGTTGGGCGATCGCAATCCTCGTCCAGCTCGCCCTCGTCTTGGTCGTCGGGCACTATCTGGACGAGCTCGCCGACCGCCAAGCGGCAGCGGCATACGGCGTCGACATTGAGAGCGGCACGCCGCCGTACCGCTTCGTCGACGTGGCTGAAGAACCGGTCACGATGCAGAAGAGCACGAGGCGTCCGTTCGTGAACCAGAGCTAGGGTTGGGCACAGCACGCCTGCATCGGAGCACCAGATCGAACAGAAGATCCGACTGCGCGTGTGAGAGCATGGCGAAGCGCGGAATCCAGCCCAGAGCAGGTTCTAGAGGCCGTGGAGCAGCAGCCGGACGCGAAAGGCGTGGCAGGGTGTCGTGAAGCAGTGTAATCACGGCTGCACAACCTCTCAACAAGAAAGCGCGTGCAAGGCTCGAGGTTGACCCTGGTTCCCCTCATCAGTTCGCTCCAGGTTCGACCAAGCGATGTCAGCGGCACCGAGCTCGACGGCTAGCCGGCGCTCCAAGCCCCCGCTGTACGAGCCAGTAGCGCCGCGCGCACTCCGCTGGTACCAGCTCGACCGCGCAGAGCGAGATGTGCTCGTCGTCTCGCTCGTCGCCAAACTCCTCCTCTTCCCGGCCTAGTACGCGCGCTTCTTGACCAGGCGACGGCTGGGTAACGCGGCTGACAGCTTATACGCGCAGCCGATCGACCGACTTCGAGGTCCACAGGAACTGGTGCGTCCGCATCTCGCGTCAAAGCATCGGGACTGACCCGAGTGGGGGACTTGCAGGCTCGCAATCACGCATTCTCTGCCGCTGACGCAGTGGTACCACGACGTGTGCTCCGGCACTCTCGTCTGTAGTGAGCGCAACTCACCACCGACTCCCACAGGCCACCTCGGAGTGGACCCTGGACTACCCGCCCTTCTTCGCCTACTTCGAACGCCTCCTCTCTGCCTTCGCCTACGTCGTCGACCCTGCCATTGTCAAGCTCGACAACCTGGGGTATGCGGCAGGGACTGCCGTCGCTTTTCAGCGCTCCACCGCGATCGCCTCCGAGCTGGTTCTCGTACTCGCGCTCTTCCGGTGCGTCGACGATGCTTTCCTTTTCACGCGCGGCAAGCGAAAGCTGAGCTACTAGATATGTGCAGCTGGGCCCGCACGTCACACAGGCCAGACCGCTCGACCGCCTTCGTCGTTGCTACTTCGGTGGTTCTGCATCCCGGACTGCTCATCGTCGACCACATCCACTTCCAGTACAACGGCTTCCTCCTCGGGATCCTGCTGTGGAGTCTTATTGCAGCTCGGGATGTGCGTTCGGAAAGGCACATTGTGATAAAGCGCAGCTCATGTTGCTTGCGCAGAACCACCTGTACGCCTGCGCCGCACTTTTCGCCACGTTGCTCAACTTCAAGCACATCTTCGTCTACCTGGCCCTTCCCTACTTTGTCTTCCTCTTGCGCCAACATTGCTATCCGCCCGGCGGCAGTGCGTACTTTTTCTGGGTTGCCGCTTGCCTTCGCTTATGCCGTCCACGCCTGTCACAGAGTTCCAGGTCGATCGAGTCGTCGAGCTCGGCCTCGTCGTCGGCACCGTATGCGCCGCTTCCTTTGGCCCTTTCCTCCTGGCCGGTGGACCAAGTCAGATCCGCCAAATTCTCTCGCGCCTGTTCCCTTTCCAGCGCGGACTCAACCATGCTTACTGGGCTGCGAACGTCTGGGCGCTGGTCAGTGCAGTTGACCGGGTTCTCGTCAAGTGTGCGTTCACCATCGTTGCCGCACGATTGGAAGTCGAGGCTGACTCGCGAGACCTCGTCCGGCAGATCTCGTCGCACGCGGCTGGCCCATCGCGACAGAGGCGCTCACCTCGTCTTCTCGCGGCTTGATCGGCGCCACGACCTTCGGCGTCCTGCCCAATGTTACCCCACGCCACTGCTTTGCCATCACGTTCGGCACAACGGCCATCTTCCTCGTCAAGCTCTGGTCCGACCCGTCGTACAAGCGCTTCCTGGACTCGGTCGTTCTGGCGGCAATGACGAGCTTCCTCTTTGGCTGGCATGTGCACGAGAAGGCTGTGCTGCTTTTCTTGATCCCGCTCAGGTGCGTGCATCTTCTCGAAATCCTGGTCGCTCGTACTCGTCTGAGCGCTGCCTGCCTACAGCCTCACTGCAAGCGACGATGACAACCACTTCCGGGCTTTCGTAATCGCAACGACCGCCGGCGTATTCGGTCTCTTCCCCCTTCTCATCAAGCCAGCTGGTACATGCTTTCGCTGGTTCGTATAGGCTGATAGCGCTCACACATGGGCCGCGCAGAAACACCCATCAAGCTCATCTTCTCGCTCGCATGGGCGGTCGTCGTCCTCCCCCAACTACGCCGCGTCGTGTATCGGCCGCTGCCGAACCTCTTCTCCGTCCTGGTAGACAAGGCAGAGGCGCTTTACCTCTTTGGCTTTGTTGCGGTTCAGATCTGTGAGTCGCATTTCTTCATCGTCACGCAACTGCAAGATGCGCCCCTCACACCGCCTGTCGCAGACATTTCCTTCCTCCACTCGTTGCTCTTCCCCTCGGCTCCGCCCGCTTCGGCGCTCCCGGCCCTCCCAGCCTGCTCGCCCGCCTCACTCCTCAATGGCTCGTGCATCGAGCCCGCCGCCGTCGCACAAGCCATGACGGTCAGCGAGACGAGCATGGAGTTCCTCCCGCTGCTCCTCACGAGCGTCTACTGCGCAGTCGGGATCGTGTGGAGCTGGCTGCGCCTCAGCTGGGGTTTTTTGACGAGCTAGGTAGACAAGCTCGCGAGACGAAAATATGACTTGCAGTGCCTTTCTTCTCGATCTGTTGCGCAGAGACGAGGAGAAGCAAAGGGGCCTTGCAACGACAACACGAAGACCTCGCACCGCACAACATGTCACCAAAGTGTACCAACCGAGCCTCACGCACGCGAGACTAGACGATCCGCTGCCTCCCGAACTGCCTCGCAAGCCTCTCCTCCTCCTCGTCCGAATCTTCGTCCGCCTCCTCCTCGGCCTTTTCCTCGTCCGCCTCCTCGTGGTCGCTCTCGGCCATCTCGTCGTCGCCGCCCGTGTCCCCGAGCGCAACGAGGCGGTCGTTGATGAAGACGGCGCGCTCGATGCGCTGCGAGCGCAGCTCGACGACCTCGGGCGTCGAGTTGTCGAGGTTTTCCAGGTCGCAGTAGGTCGCTTCGAGCTGTGAGAGAACGGACCATCAGCAGGTGGCACGATGAAAGAGGGATGACGGACGCACGCGACGCAGAAGGCGCAGCTCGAGGCGCTTTCGCCGCGACGATCTCGGCGAGCGGAGGATCGAGGCGTAGGCGTTCTCGAAGAGGGCGGCAGCTGTAAGAGGAGGCGAGTCAGCAAATCCGAATCGAGCGAGCTTGCCAATGCGGTTGACGCGCAGCCGCAGATCGCGGCGAGGCCAAGCTCACCTCGGATCAGCACCTGGCGCGTCTCCCGCACGAGGTCGTTCTCAGGAACCTCCGTCTTCTGCCCGTCCTGCTCCTGGTCCTCGTCCTCTGCTCCGAAAGTATCAGAGCTGTCATCTCGCCTCCTCCGCTCCTCCTGGAAGCCCTCGCTCCTGCCGAGATACAGCGCGCCGACGGCGTCGAGCATGACGCGCCCGAGCCAGAGGAGGACGTTGCCCTGCGTGCGCTCGAACGGCGCGATGCGGCGCAGCGTCTTTTCGACGACGCGCTTGACCTCGCGGCGCTCGGCGGGGCTGATCTTCGAGTTCTGCAGCACCTGCGCGTGCGCGCTCGCCGCGTCGACAAGCTTGTTCGCCGACATGGACGCCGCGACGAAGCGCACGTCGGCGACGTGCGTTGCCCATGCGAGGCGGCGGGACCAGTGCGTGGGCTGGCGGGAGAAGGGGAGGAGGGACGAGAGGTCGCGGATCAGGCGCGCGTTGCCCATGACCGTGTTGGCGGAGGCCGACGTCGCTTCTTCGGGCGGCGTGAGGGGATCGATGGGAGTGAAGAGGGCTGTGTGCAGCATCACGATCAGAGCCGGAAGAAAGACAGGTTGATGCGGAGCAGCGCACCCTGAACGTTTCGTCTGCACGCTAGGTCGAGGAGGCTCGCGAGCCTGTCCTCTTGCACAACTGCATGCCCGTCCCCCTGCGCCATGACGCTCGAGAATGCGAGGGTCGTCTGCGCCCTCGCCCACTCTGCCAGCATCTCGGCAACCCATGCCGAGACGGGCGGGAGGTCGACTGCGCCGCCCTGCCGCTTGGGGTCCTGCGGGCGCGTCACGCTCGGGACGGCCTCGATCTCCGGCGGCTGTGGGAGAGCGAGGAGGTCGGCTGCACGCTGGAAGTGCGCAAGCGAGTCTTCGAGTCGGGCGGGCAGGTCCGCGGGCGAGGTGCCGTCGAACTCTCCGATGCGCGAGAGGGCGAACGCGAGGCAGTATTCGCCGCGGGCGTCGTCCTCTGCGCTGACCTTGCCCGAGCTCTTGCACTTTGCCTGCCAGCCCTCTGCGGCGTGCACGACGGCGACGAGGCTGTCGCGGGCCTGGGCGGCGTTGGGGCCCGCGGTGCCGTCTGCGAGTTCGCGGCGGAGGGCGGGGGCGTGGAGGGCGGCGTCTGCCTGCGTCCTGAGCTGCACGAGCTCGCGCAGGGGCGCGGGGAGGTGCTGCGCCGACGAGAGTGCCGATGCTCCGCTTGCGGTCCCGATAGAGAGCGGGATGGTCGAAGCCTCGTTCCGGCCGCGCATGGCTAGCAGTGCACTCGCGGCAGAGTCCTGGTGGATTCCAGCAGAGCACCCGCCTCGACTGCCGAGGGAGCGGGGAGCGGGAGAGCAAGAGATCGCCGGGTTGTCCTCGAGGAAGACACTCGGGGTCGGAGAGAAATGCCCGGGACAAGCAGGGCGAGGTCTGCTCCGCCGTCTCGCCCGCCCACGGCGCTCACGGCGGCCACCATGCCCGCTGCAGACGACGCCGGCTCGTGGGTCCTCGCCATCCTCGTCGGCCGCTCGTCGCGCGAGGTCGGCGTCGCTGCGCTCGAGACAGAGTCCGGCAAGGTCACGCTGACGCAGGCGAGCTGACTGAATCCGCTCTGGCGTGCACGAGCGATGTAGACTGACGACTCTGCTCAGTTTGTCGACTCGAGCACCTTTGTCAAGACGATACACCTCGCGAGGAACAAGCCGCCCAATGCCATCCTCGTCTCGCAGTCTGCCCTGTCGAAGCCGCCGACGGGCAACGCACACGACGACGAGGGCGTCTCGGGTGCCGCTAGCTCGGAGGCCGCCATGCTCGTCCGCGGGCTCGAGGCAGAGTTTCCCACGACCCCCGTCGTGGGCGTGCTTCGCAAGTACTGGAACGAGCAGGTGTGTCGTCCGCGCGCGTCTACGTCTAAAGCAGTACCGACTCTCGCTCCTTGCAGGCCGGTTCGCACTGCTTTTCGCTCATGCTTCTTGCTGGCCTCCTCACTCTCGCTCGAGTCGCAGGCTATGAATTCCTCTCACAGCTCACCGTGCATGATGACGAGCGCGTCGCCACACTCACGACCTGCAGGAACAAGTGGTACGCCCTCAGCGCCAGCTCGGCCCTTTTCAAGTGGCTCGAGACAGCCCAGTCGCTCGTCTTCCCGCCCAAGTCGCTCCGCATCCGCTACACGCCCGTCGAGGGCACATGCTTGATTGATTCAGAGTCTGCCAAGAACCTCGAGCTGGTCGCGAACGTGCGGCTTTCTGGGACGCTCACAGGCGCAAAGGATCAGACTGACGCGCTTGGCTCCAAGCAGCTGCTCAACAAGAACTCGAAGCAGCACTTGCTCGGCATGCTCAACAAGTGCTTCACGCCCATGGGCACGCGGCACGTACGCCGGAATTTGCTTTGTGTTCGCGTCTCCTGGTTGAGAAGGCTCGCAGGCCTCTTGACTCTCATCTCCCTTGCGCCATGCTTTCCAGCTACGCTCCAACATCCTCAGCCCGCTAACAAGTGCTGAAGTGATCGATGCGCGCCTCGATGCGGTCAGCCCGCCATGACAAGACTCCAGCCCAGAGCCCTTACTTTACCACGCGCAGGTCGAAGAACTCGTCAACTCGGAGGAACGAGCGAGGGCGGTCCGCAAAGCACTCGAGCCGTATATCTCGTCCTGCTGCGCCGCTGAATGAAGCTAACACCGCAAGCCTGTCAGGCTCAAGTCCGTCGACCTCGACAAGATCATCGCGCGTCTCCTCTCTCCCACCCGCCCTTCTCCCTCGAGCAGCTCAACGACCACACGCACCACGCTCTTCCCGCGCGTCACTTCGTCGCAAGATCCGTCGATACGCATCTCGCAGAACCTCGCCTACCTCCTCTCGCTGCGCACCTTCCTGTCGACCCTCGCTTCAATGCGCTCGAGCGTAGAGCACGCCGATGCGCTCCTCCTCCGGCAGGTCGAGCGTGTCCTCGAAGATCCGGCGCTCGACCGCATCGCGCAGGTCATGGAGTGCAACGTCAACCGCGACGTGTGGGCCGGCGCAGACGCCAAGAAGGGGCGGAAGGGCAGCGCCGGGGCGGGCGGGATGGTCAGCCGCCATGCACGCTTGTTCGCTATCAAGGCCGAGCGCAAGCTCCTGTGCGCCTCGACTATGTTCGCTGCCTCTCCTACGGGTACGGCACCTTGACCTTCTCAATCCCGCGCACAGCCTCGACGTCGCGCGCGAGACGTACCGCGAGAACCTGTCGGACGTGCACGACCTCGGCGACGCACTGCGCGAGCGCTTCTCGCTCGAGTCGTTCGACGCGCATCAGCTCGCGGGCGCGAGCGGCGGCGGCGCGTTCGTCTTCTCGACGACGAAGGACGAGTGGGAGGAGAAGAGGGCGGAGATGGCGAGAGAGGTCACCAACGTCGTGCGTGGGATGACCTCAGACGGAGACGACGTCACCAGCTGACGGGATGCGAATTGTGCAGGTGCCGAAGGGCAAGAAGGTCGAGTTCTCGACGCTTGAGCTCAAGAAGCGCAACGCCCGCCTGCTCGAATCGACTCAGGAGATCCTCGTCATGTCGTGCGTCGGATTATTCCTCCCTGCTGAAGCAGGCGTGAACTCGTTGCATACTTCGCAGCGAGGAGGTCCTCGAGGGAATGTTCGACGAGATCCGCGCCGACATCAGCTGTCTTTACAAGTGCGCCGAGGCGATCGCACTGCTCGACATGCTATCGGCGTGGGTCTTTCCAACTTTGCTTGCCCAGCATCAAGTATTGACGTTCGCATGAGCAGCTTTGCGGACGTTTCGAGCAAGCACGACTGTGGTGCGCTGCACAACTGCCCATGCGCTTGATCTCGGCTGAGACGGAGTCTCCTGCAGTGCGTCCCGAATGGACCGATACGCTCGCGATCAAGTCGGGCCGGCACCCGCTCCACGAGCAGTTTCGCATGTCGGACGGCGCCTTCGTTCCCAAGTGCGCCTACTTCCTGCATTGTGCTTCTGAAGCTTACTCGAACGCTGATGTTGGTGATCAGCGACACGTACGCGAGCGACTCGGCGTCGTTCCAGCTGATCTTTGGGCCCAACATGTCGGGCAAGTCGACGCTTCTCAGGCAGATCGCCCTGCTGCATATCATGGCGCAGGTAAGGCGTCAGCGAATGGACGAGTTCTCATCCATTGACTGCGAAAGTGTACTCACGCTGGATCCCGCAGATCGGCTGCTTCGTTCCCGCCCACTACGCCTCCTTCCGCCCCGTTTCTGCACTCCTCACGCGCCTCTCGAACGACGACTATCTCGAGGCCAATCTTTCGACGTTCGCGAGCGAGATGACGACGATGAGCATGATTCTCAGCGCGCTCGGCGCGCACGAGGCGAGGAACTGCCTCGTGCTCGTTGACGAGTTAGGGAGGGGAACGAGCCCCGTCGAGGGCGTCGGGATCGCTCACGCCGTGGCTGAGGAGATCATTAAGAGCAAGGTGGGCTCGGCCGCGACTGGCGCAATTTCCGGACACGGGACTGACCGCTGTCCTGCTTCACCTGCGCTCTCGCCCAGGCTTTCTGCTTCTTCGCCACGCACTTCAAGGTTTGTGCAACTATATCAGCTGACATGTAATGTGTCCCCCACTCACGTTGCCTGGTGATACAGGGGCTCGCCCTAACGCTGCCGAGTCGCTACCCGAACGTCGTGTCGCTTCACCTTGAGACGGAGGTGAGACGGAGACAAGCTTCTGCGCATTGCACACAGCTTTGATGAGCTCGCGTTGTCTGAATGTGCTAAGCTTGTTCATTCTGAACACACAGCTGGATGAGAGCCAGCCCGACTTCAGCCTCACGTTCCGCCACCGACTCCGCGACGGCGCGACTCCGCTCACTCACTACGGTGCGCTCTTTTGCTTGGCTTTCCGCTCGTTCAAGTGTCCAAAGGAGGACTGACGAATGGCGGACGCGCAGGTCTCGAGCTCGCAAAGGTCGCCAAGCTCCCGCCAGCACTCTTGCGCACGGCGCAAGTCGCGTCGCTCACGCTCGAGTCGCTGGCCGAAGACGGCCGGCAGCGCAGCGCGCAGAGCAAGCTTGCGCGGCGGAGGAGAGCGCTGCTCGAGGTGCGTGCCCGAGTTCACGTTGACTGCGTTTCCCTCCGGTCTTTGAACGGCAACGATGGAGCTCGAACTTGCGTTCAAACAGCTCAAGACGTCGCTCAAGGACCTCGCTCAGAGTCGAGTCACGGACGCGACTGTGCTGCAGGGCATGCTCAAGCAGTTGCAGGACGACACGATGCAGATGCTCGCCGAGACGATGGACGCCGTTGCTGCGCCGTCGAAGACGGGCGGTGTCAAGCGCGCGAGGGAGGAGTCGCTTGAGCCGCCTGTCGAGGAGAACGCGTCGGTTGACGAAGAGGTGGAGCGCAGGTCGCTTGACGATATGCAGCAGGATGCAGGAGGGGACGGCACGGAAGAGGAGGACGAGGTGATGCTCGCTTTCGACTGAGTCGTGACTCGGGGGACGCGTCTGAAATGTGCTTGTTGCTGCTTTGGCGGACCCTTTGTACATCGAGGAAGCTGCTGCCCTCGAGAGTGCGAACACTCGCATTTCGCGACGACGCGTCGGCGACGCGACTTTGGCGACAACACGGGCGACCGCCGCGTCTCGGCCTCGCATTCGTCGCTTCGCGCCATCCGCTTGCAGGAGGCAGCTTGAGAGCGCAGAAGACGCGCCTGACAGCCCCAAGCACAGGCCAGCCCGCCTCATTTGCGCCGTCCGCATCCCCGCCTCTGCCTTCGTCTCGCACCGACCTCGACCGCTTGCCTCGCCGCCTTGCGAGCGCAGCACACGCGTACAGGGATGGCTTCGATGGAGGTCGAAGCAGGCGACACGCAGTCACCTGACCTTGCGCCGACTTCGCTTGCCGCGAGCGAGTCTTCCTCGCCCACCCTTCCTCCGGCGCGTCCCACCGTCGACACGGCCGCTGCAGCCTCTCGGGTCAAGGTGACGCGCACGTATGGTCGCAAGAAGCCAGAGGCGGACGAGGTGGCCGCTGGGCCCGCGTTGGACCGCCACGCGACCATAGTCATTCCCGACTCTGAGCCGGGCGCAGCTCCCGTGCCGCCTTTGCGCGCGAACGCACGCCTGACGCCCGTCTCGGACGACGAAGAGACGGATCGCGCCGTGTCACTCGCGCGCACGTCTTCGCCGACGCGTCGCAACGTCCACTCGACCGATCCGACGAGCGAGGACGACTCGCAAGAGAAGAGTCCCCTTCCCCGCCCGTCGAAGTCGAGCCCTGCGCCCGCCCGTCGCTCTACGAGCGTTGTTGACGAGTCGTCTGAGTGCGAGGGGAGCGACGGTGACGGGGATGATGCGGGTGCTTTCGCTTTCCTGAAGCGCGGTGGCGTGCAGGATCTTCTCGCCGATATCGACCGCGACTTCGATTCTCGCGCCGACGAGGCACCTGTGCAGCCTGCGGCTGGCGCGCTGCCGCTTCCGACCTCGTCCTCTCTCCCGACCTTGACCGACACGGACAAGACCATCTCCCGCCTGCCATCCTCTTCCTCGCAACGCTCTCCCTCGACCACCGCTGCGCGCCGCCGTGCCATCCCTTCGTCCTCTCCTGCGCGCAGCACCGCCAGCGGTGGTGTTCTCGACGAGATCGAGAACCTCTTGGGCGACGACGACTTGCCCGAAAGCGAGGAGCTGGTCCGCCCGTCTTCAGCCTTTCCTCGTGCCCGGAAGTCGCGCGCCATCGCCGACTCGGACGAGGACGAAGACTCGGGACCCGCGCAGCCCGGCGCCCAGCACTCACACGCTGGGCCCGCCCACTCGGAGCTGACGGCGCGGGAGAAGGTTGCCCTTCTTGCGGCGCAGAAGCGCGAGAAGGCCGACGCAGCCGCACGACGCAAGCGCGAGGAGAAGGCTGCGACGCGGGCTGAGGAAGAGCCGGAGGAGGACGCGATTGAAGAAGATGATGAGGACGCGCTGGATCGTGCGAAGGGCAAGGGCAAGAAGGCCGGAACGTTCAAGACCAAGACGAAGGTCCGTCCAGGCTATCGACTCGTTCTCTCTGCGCCGCGCTGACGTCAAGCACAATACAGTCGCTGAACAAGAAGATTCAGGACGAGATGAACCGGACAACCGCTGCTTATGCTCGCCGTATGTTGCCTCCACTTCCGTTGTGACTGTCTACAGCAGTTTACTCACAAACGTGTACCGCAGAACAAGAAGCGCATCTCGCGCCCGTACAGAAGAAGGGCAAGTCGGTGATGGATGCCCTCAAGGCGCACACCATGTCGGTCCGCTCTTTGCGCACAACTTTGCGTTATCGCTGATGACCCTTCATTTACAGCTCGTCTGCGCCTATGCCTTCAATGGACCGCACTGCTTCGACAATGGGTGCCGAGCCGCTCGTCATCACCTCTTCCGACAGCATCCAGCCCGCATCTTCGCAGCCCCAGCAGACTCCTCGGGCCGCCTTCGGCCTCTCGCTCAAGGCTCTGGGCAAGCAGCGCGAAAGCTCGCCCATCTTCGACATCAACCAAACGCCCGCACCGTACCGGCCGCCGCAACGACCCAGGCCGGCGGGCTACATCGGCAAGAAGGCTGGTCCGGAACCCGCTGCGGCAGACAACGACGATGACGAGGAGCTTGTGTCTCCGGAGGAAATGATGCGGCGGCAGAATGAGAAGCGAGCTGAGGAGGCGCGGCGCCGCGCGCTGCAGGAGCGGAAGGTCGCTGCGGTTCGGGCGGCGCAGCGCGCCGCTGCTGCCGCCGCCGCCGTCGCCGACTCCGACTCGGATCTCGAGATCGAGGACCCAAACGCCAAGAAGCAGCTTCACGCAGCGTCCCGTGCGCTCGGCAAGACCGACACGCTCGCGGTCTTCGCCCAGACGCCCGCTCGCCCGCGCAACGACGCCCGCCGCGTTCTGCAGCGCTTCGCCGGTATCGACGTGGCGCACCCGCCGAGCGACGATGTCGACCCGAGCGAGAGCCAGCTGCAGGCCGCCGGCAAGGAGTTTGGCCGTAACCTCGACCCGAAGTACCACCACGTTCCGACACCGGCCAAGAAAGGTATGGCGTCGTCGTCGACGGCCAAGGCGCGCAAGAAAGCCGGCGCGGCGCCCGAGGCCATCACGCTCGAGTCGCTGGACCACATGCTGCTCGGCCGCGCGAAGCAGCAGAACCACGCTGCGCGGCTGAAGAAGCAGACGCGCCACCGCCAGCAGCAGCTCGCAGCGGCAGCAGCGGGCGGCGTCGACAAGCCTGAGCTCGAGTCCGTCGATGTCAAGGCCATGATGGAGAAGAAGAAGCGCGACCGCGAAACGCAAGAAGACGAGGAGGACGCCGAAGATGGCGACTACCAGGACGATGACGGCGACGAAGAGGAGTACAACTCGGCCGAGGCGGGCGACGAAGGCGACGAGGATCTCTACATGAATGGCAGCGGTTCGGACGTGCCAGTCGGCCGCGCCGAGGCGGAAGACGAGGACGAGGGCGAGGTCGACAGCGAGGGAGAGCTCGTCATGCCTCGTTCCTCGCAGAACTCAGAGCGTCTCGTGCAGAGACAATCGGCCGCTCTCGTCGATGCTGCTGACGAGGAGGACGAGGATGACGAGATGCCGCCGCCCGCCCTGACCCGCCGACCTGCGTCCAAGCTTCGCGCGGCCGATGCGGACGAGGAGGATGAGCAGCGAGACACGGCGGGACTTGCGCCGACCGAGGTTGTCAAGACGCCGGGTCCTGCCGCTCCACCGACTCGGATGGCTCTCGGCGGTCTGTTCGGTGCCGAAGCTGGAAGCGGCGATGGCGGCGGCTTCTCCCAGTTCTTCGACTCGCAGTTCAGCCAGGGCGGGGGTGACGACCAGGTACGCTCCTCCCGTGCCCCAGCAACGCGCGGACGCAACTGATCCACCCTGATCTTGCAGGGAGACGGCTTCGCTCGTCCCGCCGGCAACGAAGACCTTCCCGCAGCAACCATGTTCGCACAACCGCTCATCAGCACTGCCGAGCGTGCTGCAGATGCTGCTCGTCTTGAAGCTCGCGGCGGCTTCAACGACTTCGAGCCAGGCACACCTCGCGAAGCTCCCGCGCCAAGGCAGTACATCAACGACAAGGGGTGCGTCGTGGAGTCTTTTAGTGCTCATCGCTGGTGTCTAATGTGTCGTTCGCGCAGCTTCCTCACTCAGACCCGCCCCGCCAACTTCGCCGACTCCCCTTCCGACTCTCCCGCTTTCGCCTACCGCCAATCCCTCTCCACGCTCGACTCGCAGTCACAAGCGTTCCTCGAGACGCAACTCGCGTCAGCGGAGACGCCGACGCAAGCATCACGCGACCCGACCAGGCTGCGACGAGCACCCGCCCTCACTTCGTTCGACAGCCTACCCGCCCTTGCAGCGACGGAGGTTCAGCCCGACCCGACCGAGGTTGTGTCGTCGCGCTCCGCTGAGACGCCGCTGGACGAGACGCAAGTCGTCGAGGAGACTCTGCAGGACGCGCAGGAGGACGCGCAGGACGAGACGCAGGACGAGACACTGCCTTCAGCAGCACAGTCGACAGCAATGGCGCCCAATGCTTTCGATGCATTGCGTGCAGGCGCGATGCAGCAGGCGCAGCCTGCCCAGCCTGTATCGCGTCGACGCCAGCACAACGCTTTCGTCGACGAGGAGGCGGGTATGGACAGCGAGGAGGAGGGCTACGGCCTCGGCGGCGTGAGTGGCGATGAGGACGAAACGGGTCACGACGCGGAGCTGCAGGAGCTCGTCGACAATGCGCAAGTCGACGAGGAGCTGGAGGCAGAGCAAAATCGCCTCGCTGAGGAGCGGTACCGCGAGGACGAGGAAAAGGCCGAGCAGGAGCGGCTCAAGCAGGCGCAGCGTATCGCCGACGGTAAGGAGCGTCAGAAGCGCAAGGGCTTCGACCTCTCGGACGACGAGTTCGACGACGACTACGTGCGGCACAACGGTCCGCGCGAGAAGAAGGCTCGTGTCGAGTCGCTGACGATTGGCCAGCTTAGTGCGTCGTGCCTCCTCGTTCTCGCCGCCCCCGTCTTCAGAACTGACATGTGCCCGCACCGCAGAGGAGAACGAAGAGACCAAGGCCTTCGGCGACATCCTCGCCGAATCATGCGTCGCGTCGAAGGCCGGCGACTTCTCCTTCCTTGAGACGCAGCACGAATCGTCCGACGAGGAAGACGCAGGCGATGACGAAGACGGAGGTGGTGCCTTCGACGTCTTCGGCCGCGCCGAGTCGCTTGCCCCGCTGCCCAAGCGATCGTACCGCGACGCGCAGCAAATCGCGATCCAGCAGCAGCGCGAGCGGGACGAGGCACACGCTATGGCCAACGGCGTGGCATACGACGAGGAGTCAGGCTATGTGCGCGGTTTCTCGCCCAATCGGCACGTCGGTGGCTCGGGCTCGTCGGTGGCTCCGTTCAAGTGCAACATCGCGGTCGCGAAGTCGACCACAATCGTCCGCACCGTAGATGACTTCGCCGAGCTCGACGTGCGTTGCTCCTTCGCGTCTTTGTGCTGTGCTGCGCTGACTGAGAATGCCGTATCTCTGCAGTCGCAAACGCTCGTCTTCGGCAAGCAGGTCAGCGCGCAGGTCCAGTATCGCGCGGCCGATCGCGGCGAAGAATCTCAGACTGCTGGAGCTACCGCGCTTGGCGGGCGAGGCGGCGCAGTGTGCGTTGTTCGTTCTCGTCAGCTCGGAAGCACCCTGACCTTCTCAATTTGCAGCACGAGCTTTATGGGCTCGAAGAATGCGGCCAAGAAGGCGAGTGGCAGCGCAACGTCGAAGAGTAAGAGCAGCAGCAGTATGGCGCTCGGTCCGAAACCGAGCAAGCTCGGTGGCTTGCGCAAGGGCAAGTTCGACGCATAGATGAGGAGGACGAAGAGGTCATGGGCTTTCCCTGTTTCTTTGCATACTTTGTTCACTTTCGTCTTGCCGTTGTAAGCCATCGCAATGTTTCTGCCTTATTCCAGATGATCGGCTTTGCGAGCGCAGGAAGGAGAGACTAGCCTTGCACACATGCTTCTCACCAGACTAAGCCAAGCAGCGCCCTCTCCCTACCTTCCCCTTTCGCGAGCCGGTCATGCGCCCTGCACCTTCGCGAGAAGCGCCGCGCGCAGCACCGCCTTCCACACCGACGGCATCCCCTCAATCTCGCCGCTGCCGAGCCCGAGCTCGTGCATGAGCACGTCAAGCGCCTCGGTCTCACCCTGTGCGGCACCGCGCGCGAGCTCGAGAACCTGCTCCGGCGTCGTGAGTTGGATCGACGGGAGCGCGAAGAGCCGGGCGTAGCGCTCGAACGCGTAGGAAGTCGAGAGGGTCGAGAGGAAACCGGCGAGCTGGTTGAGAGGCAGCTCGGGCCTGGGCTGCGCGAGCGACGGACTGTCAATCGGCACGGACGTATGAAGACGCGCAGGAGACGAACTTGGACAGGCGTGAGCTCATGCTCCTTGGGCTCCTCCGTCTGCTCTCTCTTGACGTCCACTTCGCCGTCGTCCTCACCCGTGAGGTCAAGAACATCGACCTCATCTTTCTTGGGGATAGGGCTGACGCGACGAGTCGACGGACCGGCTGGAGGAGGAACTGGCCCGCTTGCTGCGACAGGCGGTCCGATGGCCGGAGGAGAAGCGACGGGAGGGCCGGCCGGAAGCGCGGGAGAAGCGGCCTCGGGAGAGCTTGCCGGTGCGGGTGCGTGCTTCTGTGTGCGCCATGGGCTTGAGCTCAAGGTCTACGTTCCCTTGATTCAAGCGTACCTGCGTGGGCTCTTCCTTCTCCTGACCGCCCTTGTCAGCAGCGTTCCGCCTCGCCTCATCCTTGATTCTCGGGCCGCTGCGGCCGTAGTGCCCGGACGATGGCGGGCTACCGAGCTGCAGACAATGAGGATGGTCAACTGCACTTGCTTGACGTGCTCAAATGGATCGCGCGACACACCTCGTCCTCCTCAGTCCAAATGCCCGAAACGCGTGCCTCCTCTTTGAGCGCCGTCCACGCGTTAGTGCCGAGGGCCGCCCCAATGTCTGCCGCCACGTTCTGCAGATCCGCGGCTCTCCTCAAGTACGCGGGCCACACGCGGCTTCTGACGGCATCGTGGATCCACTTGAGGCGCTCGAGGCCGTTCCGTTTAACCTGGTCCTTCCGACGCTCCTGCTCTTCCCGCATGTTGACCTGCACATCAGAAGATGGAGCGGTGAGAGCATGCGAGTGGGCGAGGTTGATTGAGCGGATCGTAGGCGGAAGGTCGGAGTACCGGCGGTGCGGGCAAAGCTCGATGTGAACAGGGCACGACGGGGTGGTGCAGTAGAACTTCAAGGCCTGGCGGGAGTTCCCTGGCGGGCTGGAATAGCACCAGTCGCACTCCCAGCCTGCCTCGACTGATCAGGACCAGTCAGGATCGGTCGCGAATGTTCAATCCCCGCCGACGAGGGAGCAAGCGTACGTGCGAGGTGGTACACTTTGATCGCCAAATCGTCGCCATCCAGCCAGCTCGACCACTGCGAGTACAGCTCGAGCGAGTGATGCGGGACGGCCATGACGAAAGCGACGGGGGCGGAGCGGAACTCGGACGTGGAGGGGCTCGAGCCTGCGTAGATCCACGAGCGATGAATGAGAAGTGCGCGCTCGAAAGATGCGAGTGAGGTGCGAGCGAGAGAGGCGGAGGGAGAAGCGAAGCGGAGATAAGCAAGGCGGAGCGAGCGGGCGAGCCGAGTCGCTCTCGCCACCAGTGCGCGAGGATAGATTGCATGCGAGTGCGAGTTTGCGCAGAATACAGACAGAGGCTAGTAGAACATGACGGTGTGCAAGAGCTGGTGCGGGTGCTTCTCCTGCTGCCGTGCGAGAATGTCGTCGATTTCGCTGTCGAGGTCTCGCGATGCCTCGATCTGCAGAGGAGACTTAGGTCAGAATAGTCGTGTCACAGGGAGAGAATCGCGCGACGCACAGCCGCGCAGAGCTCGAGCAGGGCCTTTCCCGCAATCAGTGCCTCCTCGTGATTGTCCTTGATCTCGACGTTGATGACGTGCACCGGTCGGTTCATCTCGCCGCCCTTGGAGAGCAGGTCTGTCCACAAAAGGACAAAAAAGCAGTCAGCGCTGCTCGAGGCGTAGTGCAGCCGGGTGTGAGAGAACGACCGAAAGCGCACCGTCAATCACCGCATCGTAGCATCGCTCCTCGCACGTGATGACGACGTCGGCGACCTTAGTGCTCTCTTGCCATCGCTCGGGCGCCTCCTTGATCTTGCGGTTACGGTCAAGCATGGTCAACAGGCCATTTGCCGTGTACCTGGGGGTGCAAGGCGGGTCAGATTTCGGCTGTGTGGCGGTAGGAGGGTCGCACGCACAGTCGCTCATCCTTCTGCTTCAGGTCCTGGTACATCTGTTCGTACGGCGTGCCAAACGCGTAGATGTTGGGGCGGTCGATGCTAGGTCCGGGCAGGCGCACTGCAGAGCCCGTCCCCGCCGAGATGACGCGGAAGTTCGCTTTTCTGTGCGCCCACGGGATGAAAGGGATGCAGGTCGCGTTAGTCTGTGTGTACTGAGCAAGCCCGGATGCGAAGATTGGACGCACGACAGGACGTTGTGGCCCTCCATCGAGCGGTTCTGGTTGCTCGCGCACACGACGCAGAACGTGACCCTCTTCTTCCCGCCGTCCTGCTTGTCCATGTCGTTGGCGATCGCGGCAGCGTTCATCGCTTGCGGCGGCGGCGTTGCCATCGGCGTCGTGCTGGACGGCGGAGTGACGCCTACGAGACCTGCGCCCGAACCGGGTGCAGGCCCACGCCCCGCCTGCGTGTACGACGGGTAGCCCTGCTGCGGCGCCGGCGCGTGGCCGTACGCGCCTGGCGCGCCATTGTAGCTCGCCGGTGCGGGCGGGGTCGAGTAGCCAGAGGGATGAGGCGGGGTCGCAACTCCGTTCGGCGCTCCTGGCGCTCCGTTGTAGGGCGATCCAGTGCGCTGTCCGTACTGCTCGCGAGCTCGCAGGCGCGGGTCAGCCGACATTGTTGCAGCACCGCCGGGGTGATGTCGTTCGAACTGATGAAGACGGGTCGCAGCGGCGAGCGGCAGTGCGGGAGGCAGCGACGAGTGTGCAGGTCTTAGTAGAGCTCGCCGTGCGCTTCTATAGCTCGTGCGGCTTGAACTGCGCGGCTTACGAGAGGAGGCCGCGGTGCAACCTGCGACGACCTGTTTCTCTGCCCTCGACCGTTCGCTGCCACCTCTCTATTGGGCTGCACGACTCGTCTAGAGCTCTTCAAGCATGTGCACTCTGGCTTCGTGCGACCTCGGCTTCTCCCACCCGGCATCTGGGGCTTAGCTTGTGCCTCGTCTTCTGTGCCAGAGCTCTCGGCTTCTGCTGTCGTCGCATGTTCAAAGACGAGCCTGAAACTGCGAGGGGGCTGTGACGGCCGCAGGGATCTGCGACTGGGCAGGGCAACGGGACATTGGCCCCGTCGTTCTGCTCACAAGTGCTGACGCTCTCGCGCCCTTCGCACGCGGACACTGGCACCACGAAGTGGCTCATTCTACTCAGTCTTGCGTCTGTCCATCGCCTTGTCGACAACCACAACGGTCGCGGCCCTTGCCGATGCAGCGAGAACAAAATTCGCATCGTGCTTCAAGTTTGCCAACGCGAGCTTCGCTGTTTCGAGCCTTGCTCTGCAGACTGCAGCAGATACTGCATGTCCTGCGCTGTTGAAGTACCTGGCCCTACACGCTTGCACAGTGATTTCCGGCTTGAGCAGTGAACAATGCGCGTGGCCACGCAGCAAACTCCACTCGCCATGCGCACACTGCTGGTTGAGGCGGCGGGAAGCACAGCTGGCACACTGGGCTGGTATTCGAGTGCGAAGCCGACATAACTTAGAAGTACCGACAACCGAGCCGGTTCTGCTGTCCCTGGAAATGGGCGGAATCTCCGTTCTCTTGCTTGACGGCCTTCGCTGTTTGCATGGGCAGCATGCCTGGCTTCCGATAACCACGTTGAGACCGCCGTCTGCCTGCGCCTGAGACTTATGCGCGCTTGGTCCGTCATGAGCTGGTCATGAAAAAGTCATGGCTCTTGCATGGCTCTTGCATGGCTCAGTCTCCGCCTCCCGCGGTGCAGTGTCTTTCGCGTTCCGCAATACCGTCTGCGTACGAACGCGCTCAAAGGAAGCTGAAACCTCTTTTAGGCTTCGTTGTACCGTAAGGAGTGGTCGAAAAGACGATCTGTCAAGTCGAGGCGAGACACGGCATCCCGCACCTTCGTCTACGTGGCAGTCTTGTGGCAGTCCCCTCTCGACGGGCACCTCGATTTCTTCGTCGGTAGGTACATAATTCCCGGTACCGGTAGCGTCCCGTGGCGAGAAAAGGGTGCGTTTCAGGCATGCAAGTGCGCTCCCTGTGCGTCTCACGCCGTCCGCAGTCGGAGAGGCACGGCTGGCCCCGGGAAAAGGAGGGCTCAAAGAGCTCGTCTAGGAAGGGGTCGAGCCGGTCGTCTCGCTCTCGAAAGCGTTGATGACACGCCGCAATTGCAGGGAAACAGGCGGCGTGGTCGGCGGAAGCCCGTCAGATCTTCACGCGCAAGTCTGCGCGGGTCAAGCGGGGGTGCAGGTTGTCCCTCGGCGTAGTCGCTCTCCACGCTCTGCCCGGCGCCAGTCCCCAGCGCACTTAATCGTTGGTGTACCTTAGCGACAGAAGCGTGACCCCGGACTTCCGGCGCCGCTTGCAGACGGTTTGAAGCTGCACTCACAGCGGTCCGGCAAAGGCATACTTGCCTTCGCTCCCCTCGAACGTAGTGTGCAGGCTTTGCGCTGCCTGGTGCGTGCTTTCGGGAGCTGTAGGGCTGCGCTGCAGGGTGCACTGACCCCGACGAGCGATCCGCAGTCGGCCACCCCGCCGTCCCCGTATTTTGGACGGCCTCCTCTTTCCCCTCGCCATCTCCTGATCACCTGATCGAGCGCTGCTTTTCTCCCTGACCGGGCCTCGTTGGTACACCGCACGCGCTGCACGGGTTGTACGCCTCGTCGAGCGACGACTCGCGCGCCTCTGCGTCTGGGCGATGAGCGCATCGCTGCAGTTGGCTTCTTCAGCAACACCGCCTGCAGGCGCGGGAGCCGTGGGAGCAGCGCCGCCAGCACCTGCGCCCAAGCCCAAGCGGTCTCAGTTCATCGAGAAGCTCCACCAGTGCGTCGGCGTAGTCCCGCACGCCGTCCCGCGCCGTGAGGAGCTGACTCGCGGTCACTCGCTCGCGCAGGCTGCTCGAGTCGCCGTACGACGCCAGCGCGCTCCACTGGTGCGCCGACGGCGGCTCGTTCGAGATCACGACCGACGACGGCAGGGCTCGCACGGCCCTGTCGCCCCAGTTCGACTTCAACTCGTGCGTATGCCGGCGGCGTCGTCCCCCCACATTGCCGAACCTCGCTGATTGCATCACGGTCGCGTGCGAACGGCAGCTTGAGCAGCTTCATCCGCCAGCTCAGGTGCGTCTATCTCTACTTGGCACACGTTGCTCCTGCTGAACCGCGTTCGCCGCCCTGCAGCTACTACAACTTCAAGTGCGCGCAGCTGACCGAATGGCCACTCTTCGACCCGTGAGTCTGACTTTGCTCCCGCATGCAGGCGTCTGAGCGACCGCAGGAGGTCTGTGGAGCGGCGTGTGGCGACTTCGGCCAGTTTCATCGTCTTCAGGTGCGTGAGTAAGCCTTGAGAAGCGCGGGTGGAGGCTGATTCGTCCCGTTCCCGCAGTCACCCTACCGGCTTCTTCATCCGTGGTGACAACACACAGCTCGACGGCATCATCCGCAAGGCGAGGGTGCGCTCCGCGAACAAGAGGCGCGGCAGCGTCGCGTCGACCACCTCGAACGACGACGCACCGAGTCCGACCGGCTATGGCGATGGGCAGTCCGATTACCAGCAGCCCTTGCCGTCATACTCGGACGGCTCGTCGCTGCAGCAGCTCCCGTACGGCCAGGGAGGGTCAGCACAGCGCCACTACCAGCCGCCGACTCTCCCACCCGAAACGTACGCCGCCTGGCGCGGGCACCCGCCGCCTTGGGTTGGCGCAGCAACAACCGGCGACAACGGTCGCTACAGCTTCTCGTCGGCGAGTTCGACCGGGAGCACGGCACCCTCCGCTTCCTCGCTCTACACGGTCCCAGGTTATGCGCCTAACCCGTTTTTCTCGCCCGCGCGGCGATCGAGCCTGAGCGACTATCGGGTCGGCGGTGTCTCGCCTGGCACGAAGGAGCTGGAGCCGCATCCGGCTGCGGGCTACCCTCCTCCGCTTCCCTCGCCTCTCGGCCTTCACGCCGCGAACGCCTCCGACTATTCTTTCCCGTCCGCTCCGTATCAGCCGCCGGCTCAGCAGTCAGGCGGCGCTCTCCCTGCCGATTGGTACAACGGTACGGTGCCGCCGACGTCGAGCGTGCCCTCCGGGCTTGCCGTGTCATTCGACCCGGCTCGTCGCGCCTCGTTCGCCAGCCATTCCACGAACCCATACGCCAGCGATCCTTCGTCTTCCTACGTCTCGTCTTCCCCCGCCTTCTCCATGACGCTTCCGCCAATGCAACAGCAGCAGCAGCAGCAGCAGTCAAAACTGCCGCACAACCCGTTCAACCCGCCACCAGCTCATCTTCCTCCGCACCTCGGCCCGGCGTCGAAGCTCGCACCATCCGCTCTGTATTCGGCGGCGCCCAACGACAGTGCCACGCATTCGTATGCGCCCACGCACGCCACGCCGCAGAACCACCACTTCCTCTCGTCCTCGCCCGCCCCGTCTGCTTCGTCCGCTTCGACCGTTGCGCAGCACGCGCTCGACCACCGCCCGAGCTTCCCGCATCTGAGTGCGCCGGGCCTACCTGTCCATCTGGGCGGCACGGCGTCGTCGCCTTCACACGGTTCCGCTGCTACCCCGCCACAATCGCAGCAGTCACAAGCGTCATACGCCGACTTGCCGTACATCCCGCCGCCGCTGCACGACCGCAGTGCGGGAGCGTCGCCTGCGCCTGGCACGACAGGAGTCAAACCTGTTGCACCGGGCGGAGGCGCGGCGTGGGCTGCGCCGACAGCGGCGATGCCGCAGGGCGCGCACGGCGTCTTTGCCGGCTGGGCAGGTTTCGGGTCCGTCGGCGGCGCTGGAGGCGCAGACGGTGGTGGCCAAGACGGCGACAGACACTGATGCGAGAACACCGCACCCTCCCCTCTTTTCGTTGTGCTTTGCTTCTTCCCCCCACCCTCCGTCCCTCTCTTCGTGCTCGCTCATTCCCGCCCTTGCTTGCTCAGTGCCCTCGAGGTTTGTACCGTCTCTCGACACGCCCCTCGTCCGTATGTGTTGCCGAATCATAGCTTTGCCGTTCTCGTCTCGAAGCGGGCCAGAGACGCGTTTGAGAAGGCCTCGACGAAGAGGAGAAGATGGTTCTTTCGTGCTCGATGCAAGTCGCGGTGACACCTCTCTGTTCTCGACACGCCGCCTCACGTAGAAAGCAGTGGCAGAAGCCGCAAGCAAGACCCTCTTGTGAGCTCGAGCGGGGCACAAGGGACGACACAGGCGAGCGCACTTCAGTGCTCTCGTTGCTTGTGTGCGAGGAGTTGCTGAACTTGATGCAGGTCTTGTGCGCCCTTCTCGTGACTGCACAAGCAGCGGAGTAGGGAGTCTATCGTCACGTGCGGGCAGTCGATAGCGGGGCCCGGTGATGAGGAGACGCGAGTGACCCTCCTGCAAGGGGACGGCGGCGCACTGGCGTGCCAGACAGGAGTGCGAGGCTCTTGAGACGAGGACTCGAAACCTAGAAGGGCAAGCAGAGCAGGCGGAAATGGAGGCTTCGCTCGGCCTCGGCGCATGTTGATTGAGAGGAACTCGGCTGACGACGGGGTCTGCTGGCCCGAGCGGTGCGGTGCAGCGGCGGCTCCTTCCCTGTGCGTGCTAGCGGTGCTCGTGCTGGCTGTTCTCGTCGTGCTCGCGGGCTTCAGTCGACGCGCCCGACGCGCTCTCACCGTCGCGCTTGTCCGGCGGCGCGCCTTCACCGCCTCCGCGCCGTCCCCGCCTCGCCGCGTCTTCTGCGCGAGCACGGGCAGCTCGTGCGCCCGGTCAGCGCTGGCCACGGCGGGCCTGCACGCCGTCACTCTCGCTTCGCCTCGCTCCTTGACTCTGCCGCGCCTCTGGGCCCGCACGCGCCGCTTCGCCTTCTCGACCCTCGGCAACGCCGACTAGCTCCATTCCTCGCCGCGAACGGCTCCCGTGCGTTGTCTGCTCGCTTGAGTAGCGTGCACATGAGTACACTGACGCTCGTAAGTCGCGCATACAGCTGCTTGTGGCCGTGTGCCCGTCCAAGCTCCCCCACTTGCACCTTCGCCCCTCTCCTTTTCTCGAACGCACGCAGATCTCCGTCTTTCCGGAGACTCGCAGGGCTCCGTGAGGTCATATGGCTGCCGTCCTCGTCACCCCGCCGCCCTCGCCACCCTTTCCTGAATCTCCAGGGTCCCTCTCGTCCGCGTCGTCTTCCAACACGACCCTCTCCTCGTCCTCTACAAAGGCACCCGCACCTACCGTCACGTACACCTCGTTCGACGCGGCCAAGACGGCCATCCCCCACCCTCGAGCGACCCCATCCGCCGCGCAGCATCCCACCAGAGTCGGCAGGACGGCCGGACATCGCTCGTCGCACTCGATGAGCCGTCTCCCCACCACTTCTGTCGCGCCCGAGTCGAGCTCGAACCGCTCCGGTGCAGTATCTTCGTCACCCTCCATGCGGCGCAGGACGCACCGCGCGTCGCACTCTGTCACTCCGGCGCCGGCGTCCTTTGTCCTCGACCAGCCCGCAGGCAGCTCGAGCGCGGCAAGCACTCCCGCACGCAAAGGCATGCCGCAGCGCTCGCGCACGCTGTCCTTCTCGACAACGCAGCAGGCCTTCCTCCCCGCGCGGCCCCGTCTGTCGCAGAGCACGAGCAGCGTCCTCCCGTTTCCGAGCCTCGAAGAGGGCAAGGTCCCGTCCTCCGTCAAGCTCGACCGCACGCCGACGACTGGCTCGTCGGCTAGCGCAGCGCCACCGCTGCGAAGATCGCGACCGACCAAAACCGTGGTCTCGGCACGAGGGCCGAACTCGCTGCGAGTGCCCGGACCGGGAGGGCGAGCAGGGCGGGCGGCCGAATCTGCAACTGAGTACCTCGAGGCCAAGGTCGTCATCCGTGCGTTCCAGGCGTTTGCTTCCCGATTTCATCCCCTGACTGACGGCTCTCAACCGTACAGTCGGCAGTCAGGGCGTCGGCAAGACTTCGCTCATCAACCGCTCGACGACGGGCCACTTCAGCCATGGCCGGTCTTCCACCATCGGCGCAAGCTTTCTCACCAAGAAGCTCACCGTCGACGACACGCGTGTGCATTTCCAGCTGTGGGACGCCGCGGGCCAGGAGCGCTTTCGCGCGCTCATGCCGCTGTACTACCGAGGCGCGCAGGCCGCCGTCCTCGTGTACGATGTGACGGACGAATCGAGCTTGCAGGACATCAAGTTTTGGATCGAGGGTGCGTGGCCTTGACTCTTCTCCATTGGAAGCGAGGCTAACCACGACCAATCTGCAGAGCTCCGCAAGAACATGTCCGACGAGCTCATCATTCTCGTCGTCGGCACCAAGGCCGACTTGGCTTCGTCCTGTCCGACCATCCCGCTCGCCGACGCTCAGCGCAACATCGCGCTCTGGCTGCACGAGCTCGACAACCCGCCTTCGGATGACGATCCGCCCGCGCCTGAACCTCCGGCACCGCCTCCTATGCACCCTCGCAACGCATTGCCTGGCTCTGCTGCTGCCTCCAAAGCCTCTCTGACTCGCTCGCGCACCTACTCCACCCCGCTTTTCGCCGCGTCGATCCCAACCATCACGACCACCGAACCACCTGCTCCCACGGATACTACCTCTACGCGTCCGAGCCCTCGCTCTCACCACTCTCACTCTCAGTCCGCGTCCGTCTCGGGTGGCGTCGCGCCGCGTGCTCGGGGCATGTCGACCATGCTCGGCTACAGTACACCCTCGCCACTCCAGCCCACCCTCCCGTCTTCCTCGCACCCACCTCCGCCACAATCCGCTCCCGCCTCCCGCCCGACAAGTGGACTCGTCTCGTCAGCGACGATGCCGGACCTCAGCGCCTACACCCTCGCAGGACTGAACCTCGCAGGGCTGTCGAGCGCGTCCACCGGCACGACCGCGCTCGAAAGCCTGAGCATGGTGCGGTCCTCCTCGGCCGGCGCAACGAGCTCGTCCAGCGGCTCGAGCCCGACCGCAGCCGGGACGTCTCCCTCGGGCAGCAGCACGAGCGCTGCACCCTCGCTGCCGCACAGCGCGTCGTTCAACCTCCTCAGCCTCTCGCACTCGCTCTCATTCGCCGGCGCACAAGTCGCCGCCTTCACGCACCGCGGCGTCTCGAACGTGACGTCGTCTTCTGACGCGCGTGCCCGCGCGCGGCGCCAGTCGGCCGACGAGCGCCTGCGGCGGGAATGGGAGGCGTACGCCGCGACGCTGCGCGCGCGGGACGAGGCCGAGCAGGCGCGCGTGCGCGCGATCGTCGAGGCCTGCGCGGTCGAGGTCGTCGAGGTGAGCGCCAAGGACGGGTGGGGCATCGAGGAGGTGTTTTGGCGCATTGCCGAGGGGCTCATCGAGCGCCGCGAGGAGATCGAGCGGAGGCGGACCTTGAGGAGCAGGGACTCGATCGTCCTGCGCGAGGACGACCATGTCGACGTCGAGAAGAAGGGGTGGTGCGGGTGCTGAGGCGTCCGCACGATTCGCCTCGAATCTCCTCCCAACCCCTCCCTTCCTCTCCCCTCTATCTTTTGCTCCTTCTTTCTCACTTTCGCAGCATGGCGTCCCTTCGCACTTTCTTTGTTTCAGGCTCCCTCTGTCTCGTTGTCTCTATCACCCGTTTTCGCGCCCCGGCTCTCGCCTCCCCCTTTATGGGTGCGCATCGCGCCGCCCTGCGTCCTGTATTGCGCCGTCATTCCGGTCTCTCGCATCTCGTTCTGTCCTTTCCCTGTTGATGCTGGTCATCCCCTTCGTTCTCAAGCACCCCTTCCGTCACCTAGCGCATCCTCCCCTTAGTCGTCGTCGTCGCTTTGCTAATGAAGCGCAACCTGTATGATCTACGTCTCTTGCGGCGCGTGAGAGTCTCTCAACGACAAGCTGCCTTGGGCAAGGAGGAGTGCAATAGGATACAACGTTGCAAAAGGGGAAAGGAGCGACAGGGGAACAGAGGGGCGTCGTCTAGTCTAGTCGAGCGCAACCTCGGCGCCGATGCCCTTGAAGAGGGCCTGGAGCTTCTCGGCCTCCTCCTTGGTCGCGCCCTCCTTGAGCGTCTTGGGGAGCGACTCGACGAACTTCTTTGCCTCTACGAGGTTCATCCCGGGCATGATGGCCTTGACCTCGCGGATCGCCTTGGCCTTCTGCGCCGCGTCGATCTTTGTCAGGTTGACGTTGAAGACGGTCTTCTCCTTGGGCTTCTCGGGCTCGGGCTCGGCCGCGGCGGCACCCGCGGCGGGCGCAGCGGCGGCGGGAGCGGCAGCAGGAAGGGCAATGTCGACGATGTTGAGACGCGACTGCGCAGGAGGCACGGAGTCCGTCAGCCACTGAGCTGCGGCACAGGACAGCACAGCACACGCGGCTTGCTGCTATGCAGCGCAGGACAGCTGCGCACGGCAGAGACGCACCTTGAGAGCATCGACGAGGTCGGCGGCCTCGAGGAGGGTGAGACCGCTGATCTGGTCGACGATGGCGCTCAGCTTGGGGCTGAGGTTGGCAGGCGGCGGGGGCGGGGTCGAGGTGGATGCCTCGGGCGTCGGCTCCGCGCGGAGGTGCGAGGTCGAGGAGAGCGAGCGGAACGACGCGACCCGGCTGCGCGCGCGTGTGATGGGTGGTCAGCGTGAGGTCTGTAAGGACTTTCTAGCGCGTCAAGGCAGCTTCGAGAGAAGCAGACGCACGGAGACGGGCGGGCGAGGCGGAGGAAGCTTTGTGCGACGGGCGAGACACGAGACTGCGCGCAGGTGCAAGGGTCAGACTGTGTTGGGCTTCTCGGTGCGAGTCTAGCGAGTGCACGCACCATCTTGTGAGCCGAGAGCGTGCGGTCGGGGCGGTGAAGGCGGGCCAGCTCGCTCTGTACGATTCGCCAGGCGACAAGTCCGACTCGCGCGCGCCTTTGTCCCGCCTCCCCTCAAGCTCTCCCAAGGCTGTACAGCCACTTTCTGCTCGCCTTGCGCTCGCTCGTACGAGGCATTCGCGGCACGCTGTGTGCTTGCCCGTCTTGCTTCTCTGTCTCGCTGGCCGAGAACAGCTGCAGCCCGCTCGTTTCACCTCGCTTCACTCGCTTGTGCCCCGCCTCGCTCTCCTCCCCACTTCCGTCCCGCCAGCCTCTCTCGACCACGGATGCGCTCCCGCATGCCTTCGCAGTCGCCCGCGCTCCCGTCGTACAGCAAGCTCGATGGGCAAGCGCCAGCAACACATCGACGCTCGCCGTCGAAACTCGCTTGGCAGACTCGCACCCAGGCTGCAATCCGGCGACCAGTCGTCCTCGTCTCGGCATTCGCCGCTTGCCTCGTCGTCTACATCCTCGTGCAGAGGCCAGGAGCTGAGAGCGCGCTGCCGGCGTCGAGCCAGAGCCGAACAGGCGACGGCTGGCACGACTCGCTCGACCGGCTCACCGCATCCTGGCGGACAACACCCCGACCGCCGACAGAGCACGAGCAGAAAGAGGCGTGCAACCCGTTCGAGGCGAACGGGCGGCTCACGGTCGATCTGGACGACCCTCGCGATACGGTGTGGACGCCGTACGACCGCGAGTGCGAGCCGTCCAACCTCATGACTGCGCTCTACCGCCCACCGGGCGACACGGCGCCGCTCATTCCTCCCGCGGCCCTCTCTGGGAGCAAGCACAACCGCGCCTTCCTCCCCTGGTTCCGGAATCGCACGATTGTCCTGCATGGCGACTCGATCGACCGGTACCACCTCAAGGACTTTTGCAGCTTTGTCGGCGGCAAGCTCACCAACATCGACCCGCACCACCCGGCCTCGCCACCTATGTGGATCGAGCCCAAGGGCGACTCGAAGCGTCGCGAGATGGAACAGAAGTGGCGGGACCGGCCCAAGGAGGGGTGGGAGTTGACGAACCCGTGGGTGTGCGACATCGAGGAGTACGGGACGACGCTTGTCAGCATCTTTACGTGGGGGCTGGCAGGTGCAGAGGAGTTCTTCGAGATGGAGCGGTGGTACCATCCGCCAGGTGCGCCTGCCCCAACCCAAAGTGCTTTCCGTGCGCGGGCTAAACTCCTCGCGTCACAGCGCGATGGACGGAGCGCATGGACGAGATTACCGTGCCGCTGCTGCAAGGTCTTGCGAATCATCTGGACCGACCGCAGATCACGCAACCGGACCTCGTGGTCCTCAACTCGGGCTACTGGGACCTTCGCAAGTACACCGAGGGTGCGTCTACAGCATCTGATGCTGCATACCGAGCCGCGCTAGGGTTGTGCTAACGATACGCTGCTCGCGATACTGCGCGCAGAGGACTTTGTCGCCGCCGGATTCCCCTCGCGCCCCTACCCCGAAGATTCGCCGATCCCGTACACCAACCTCTCGCCCGAGCGCGAGAAGCAGTGGGAGCGCGATGCGCGCGAGGCCATCCGGCATGCGGCAAGGACGTTCCGCGGCAAGGAGGGCAAGGCGAGGAATGGGCCGGCGCTGCTGTGGCGCACGCTGCACCACCCGCCGCGGCACAACTATGCGCCTTTCCCGGTACGCTGTGCTTGCACGGTTGTGATGACGGGTCCATTTCACTAACTCGATACGACCCGCGCAGCGCGTTTTCGCCCTCGACTCGCTCGCCCGGCACATCGTCTCCGACCTGCGCTCGTCCTCGCCATCTTCACTCGGTAGCAACGTTGAAGAGGCCGACGAGGACCTCGGTCTCGCGCACCGGCTGCGACTCGACGAGTCCGGCCGCATCATGCTCGGGCAGGAGCACCACTTCCGCGACTTGCTGCACCCAAAGGCTGTGCCGGGCAGCTGGATCTGGGCCGACGTGATGCTGTATGAGTGCGTCTTGCTCTATCGCCTTTCTGACACTTCTTTTTGCTGCAATACTGACTAGACTGATGATCGTGCAGGCTGAAGCGCGCAGTAGATGGCGTAGACCGGTAGTTTCCTGCAACATGCATTGCTTCCTCGGGTGCTCTCTCTCCTTGCGACAATGACTCTTGCAGTTTTGCTTGCTTGACTTGCTTGACTTGATGACACCGCTTTGTTACAATGGCAGCGTTCTATGCTGGGGTGCTGAGGCGGTGTAAGGCCCGGCCGCCGGCGCCTTCCAAGCGAGGCGCGCCTCCTCCGTAGTCGCGCCCCTCCCCTTCTTTTCCTCCGGCTTACTCCCTCTCAACTAGCCCTCGTATAGATCGCTCTGCTAGAGCTTTCTGAAACCTTGTGGTTGCACCGTCCGACTGCCCGTCGCCCGCTGCAAGCTATACGCCCGTCAGCCTCCGTGCGGACCGACCCCCTCGGCCCTCACAGGCGGGGGCGCAAGCCAGATGTCCTCTCTGAGAATCTGTCCGTGCCTCTCTGACCAACTTGCAGGCTATCTCTGCTGACTCATGTGCTCTTCTGCATGTTGCGTGGTTTGCTGGCTGTAGAGAGGGTTCCGGTCTCACGGACGCGGAGACATCGAGCAATGGTCTTCCCGCTTGGTACGCCCCATGGCCTATTCCCTAAGGCCAGTTTGCCATGCTCTTTGCCAGTTGTTGCCCATACTTGGAGCACCCTGTTCAGTTCCCCATGCATCACCACAATCGATGCTGACCGTGAGTCTTTTCAGGTCATTGACGCCTGCATGCTCAAAGGCAATACACTACAAAGCAAGCAGCGTATCAAACAATTGCAGTGACCAAATTGGTGCACATCACTGCTACGCCATATGCGCACATGGTATTTTCAAGAGGTGCAAGACATAACAGAGGCTGTCAATTCACTACAGTAAGACACCTTCCTCCAATACACCTCAGACAAGGCGCCGCGGCGCATCCACTGATTGCCTCAGCCAAATTCCCTCACCAAGAGGAAGCTCGCAGTCAGTGCCACTGTGACGTCAAGCGGGCCTGCACAGGAGAATGCCTTGCGGCGGACCGTGCCAGTGACCTTGTAAAAGTTGGATGCTGCAACCTTACGGCCACCACTGCGTCTTGGAAGCTTGCAAAGACAGTGTCAATGCCCATCATGGGCAGCCTTGCCACCATCCCATTTCTTGGTGAAGGTGTCCTTTGCGTTGACGCCGGGCGCGGACGTGTCTACTGTGATTGAGCGGGATAAGACAAGGAGCTGTGTCACATCAATGTCAATGTTGTGAGCACGCAGCCCAAGTGACAGTGGCTCGATACTCACATGAAAGTGCTTGGTGCCGGCTTGGCGCTTGTCGCCAAGATACCGCTTGATCTGCTTGTACAAGGTGCCACGCAAGCAGTCGGCCTCAAGCACCTCATCTGATTGCAATGGGCGCCAGTTTCTACCCGTTTTGTGCTGCAGGCCACCATGCGCACCTCAACAAGGCAGCGCTCGATCTCCTGCTTTGTCCATGGGCTGAGCTCCCACCTGCTCAACATGTACTTGAGCATGAGCAGTCCCCACAGTTTGATGCACTCTGGCGCCGACTTTGCCGCCGGGAAGAAGCTCGAGAGCTGGATCGTTGCTTGACCTTGTGAGCTGAGGACCTGCCTGTCCGGGGTGATGTGCAGCTAGAGAGTTGAGGGAGTCTCCTTGAGCATCTTTGTGACAATGGCATTTGCCAATGGGCCGCTGCACAACCATTGAAGACAGCGCAAGACCGCCTTGAGGGCAGGACTTGGCGCGACGATTTGAGGCAGCGTCAGCTCGAACGAGCTGTCCATTGCGCGCGTCTGGTATGCACACTGATCTGTGAGTGTGCGTAAGTTGTCAGTACATTGCCAAGGTATCCAGCAGTCAAGCGCACTGTGTGGCCGGCAGCCAAAGTTGCGCACTGGACGACTCGCGACAGCTGCAGTTGTGCAAAGCAGAAGAAAGTCGGTAAGCTACTCATTGAGCCTGCTGCACAAGGTACCTACGCACCACAGAGCCCGTCTTGGAGCGGCTTGGACAATCATCGTGCTCGGTCAGCGTTGGACGGTGCACAAGTGCGCCGCGGGAGTAGGCGTAGCTTCCGCCGAAGCAGGTGAGAGTGAGGACCGCGCCAACCAAGAGGTGGTAGCCATACGCCCTCCAGCTGAGGATTGGGACTTGAACAAGGCAGATGTTGGATGCTTTTGTCTCAGAGGAGGAGAGGAAGGTGACGCCAGACATTGTGTTGCCCTTGAAGCCGTTGCGCAAGCTGTTGCACAAGTGTTAGTAGCTTTAACTCTGTAGACTTATTCTGCATGCAACTCACGCAACGCTCTGCGCCATCATAATCTGCTGGGCGGGCTCGGTGCGGTGGAGGAGCGTGCGAGCGCTCGAGAGGGCGCCCTTTGGAAGAGGAACGTCCATCTCGCCAATCTCGTTGGCCGCCATGCGCCCTCCCGTCAGCCACAAAACCGCCGCTTGCACGTCTGCCTCCGTGCTGAATACGCCCGTCGCGTGCAGGACTCTGCCCGCGCCGTCGTACGCAGCCTCGGACATGACGAGCGTGTCTGGTGCCGCGTCTGCCACAGCCCACCTGTTTGCCAATGCCTGCCTCCAGTACACAGTCTTGCCAAACGCGTCGGTGGGCTTCCAGGGCCTGACGCGATTGACGACGACCGTGCTGATGACGCCCTCCTTGGCAACGCGCACTTGCTGGGCCGTTGTGTCGGCATCAAGCAGTGTTTGTGCCTCCTTGAGGGCGGTGAGGACCGGCGCATGCTTGACGGCATAGGGCGAGGCTGCCGAGTCGCGCTCTGTGATCGATTCGTCGAGTGCGCGCTGCTGCTGGGGGCTGAGCGTGCGGCGCGCCCTGCTGGTGCGCTTGACGGCAACGGCAGGCGGCGTGATTTTACGCGTGAAGCCGAGCTTGGTGCCTGTACCCTCGAACGCCCTGCAAACTGAGGCAACGTCGATCACCATCCCGTCAAACGCCACGGTTGTCTCGGCGCGGAATGAGCAGGAGCCCAGGCGCGGCACCAGGCGCGTCCAGACAGTGATGACGCCGCCAGTGCCGCTGCCAAAGAGCTCCCATTGGCCGCGGTTGCTGCCGATGTGTCCGACAGGGAGATCGACAGCGTCGGCGGCGGTCGAGACAACGTTGACAAGAACCTCCGTTCTGTTTGGCAGGCGTGAGACAACATCCTTGGCAATGGCGCTCGTAGCCGCGTGCAGGCTGACATTTTGGATGGTGCTGCCGCGGAGGCGGCCAACGACGCGCATGGTCGCGGCGGTGGACGAGGCCAAAAGGCTCGTGCTGACGTGAATGGGAGACGCATGGGTCAATCCGCCCAACCGCGTACGCATGTGCGCCGTGCGGCCGCCAGCGCGGTCGGCGAGCTGGTCAATCGCGTCGTCTTCGAGCACGGCGAGGCGCACATCCGGCTCTTCGGGGCAGGGCTTGTCGCTGCCTGCCCCAATGGAGCCGCCCTCCTTGTCGCGATTGTCATTGCCATTGTCATCGCCGTCGCCCTTGCCGTCGTCGTCCGCTGCACGCCCTTTCCCTTTAGGGTCGCGGTTTGTTCTTGCGCGTTTGGCGGGGCGCGCCAACTTGTCGCGCTTCAATGCAGGTTGTACAAGGGACTGAAGTGGACCCTGGAGGATGGGCGGGCACGCAGATGGCGCGGATGTTCAGGACGAGGCGAGGACTGTGGGTGGAGGCGGCGGGAGGGGAGCCGGTGCAGAGGCGTGAGTCGAGGGGATTGCTGGCTGGACCAAGCTGCAGTTTTGGTGATGGAGCCTGACAAAACGCAAACGGAATTTGTGTGCGCGAGGGAGACCGTGGCGCCGGTCGCGGCGGGGTCCCCGCTTGGCGCCGGCAAAAAGTTGTCAAGCTTGGGAAGCTGAGGGTGAGAGCTTGTAAGTCATCCGGCAACCAGTTGCAAGCTGCAGTGAGCGCACCTGCTCATGCGAGCATGTCGCCTGCTCGTCCTGAGCGTCCTCGTCATCTACCTCGGCGTCTCCCTCCTCTTCTCCTGAGCCCTCAATATTGATGTACCTCTCTCTCTGTACCCGCATCATCTTGTCCGGCCCCCGCACAAAGTTGCCCCTGACGTTGAAGTGGGCGTCCTCGTCCTCCGAGTCGTCGTCGTCGCTCTCGAGCGGTGCGCTGTCCGCAGGCCAGGCGTTGCGGACGGCGGTGGATAGTGTGCAAGGCATGCTGGTGAGAGCAAGGAGAAGCGGCAGCAGGAGAGAGCGAACGGGAGCAAGAGCGGCAGAAAGCGACGGAAGAGAGCGGCAGAGGGTGAGCGACAAGAGCGTTCAGCTCAAGGGGAGTCGCAAAGTTCAGTTGGCAATAATACACTCTCCTGGGCTTCTGTGCTTTCCAGTCACGCTCACAGAGGTTGTTTGCAGACGGAGAGACGCGAGACGGGATTTCAGGCAAAACACGGACAAAGAGACTGCAGGAGAGGGAAGACTCGCGGCAGGCAAAGCAGGTTCGGGCACGACAAGAACAGAGGTACTACTGCGCACATCGGTAACAGCAAGCGGAACGGGCAGGACAAGCCCAACGAGGGCAAGGATGGGGACGATGAAGACCTCAGAAAGCATCCACGTCGTCCTTGACGGCGTGCTCCTTGCTCTTCTTGGCCTTCTTGGCCTGCTTGACCGCGCGCTTCCCTGCGTCGTACTTGGCCTTCGACATCTTGGACCATTTGCGCTTCTTGTCGAGCTCCTTGGCGGTGATGCGGCTCGCCTTGGGGTTGGGGGGGCTCTCCTGCGCGCTCCAATCCCTTGTCAGCCTGCGTCGCAAGGAAGGAAGCAAGGAGAGGAGACGCACGAGCCGGTTGTTGCCGGCGAGGCGCACCTTCTCGTGCTGCGGCACGCTGTCGTACTTGGGGTCGGCCTTGAACTTGGCGAGCTTTGCCGTCTTGAACTGCGCGGAAACCGAGCGTCAGCCGAGGTGTACAAGCGCGCAGGATACACGCGCCAACGCACGCGCTCCCAGCCGTCCTTGGCGGCGGCGGTGTTGGCGTCGTCAAGACGCTTCCGGTTGGCGTCGGCGACGACCGCGTTCTTCTTCTCCATCACTGTAGAGCGAGGGTCAGTCACAGCACGAGGGAAGGCCCCAAAGAATCGACGCACGCTTTGTCGGGATGAGGTTTTTGTCGCGGCAGACGACGTTGGCGAGGCGCTGTCTTCCGTCTGCAAGCGAGCAAGCGGCCATCAGCGCGATCCCCCAAGACGCGACTTTGAGTACTCACAGTTGGGCGGCGGGTTCATGACAAGCGTTGGATACATCTCCTCCAGGCGAGTCTTCATGCTTTTGCCCTGCTTGTAACCCTCAGACATGAGCCTCGCGACGCCGATGCCGACGCCCGGAGGCATTGTGTACAACTCGGCGCGGCAACCACTGCGGGGCTTCCCTTTGGGCATTGCGGAGAGTTCTGCGCGGGTACGGGCAAGGTGGGAAGGGGACAGTCGAGGGTGAGGAAGGAGGAGAAGGAGAAGAAGGAGAAGAAGCAGCAGACGAGGCGTCCCCGCATGCGCGCGGCGGGGCGTCAGGCAGCGTCAGAGGGTCTGTGTCCCCTGATCTCTGCCAGAAGGCCTGAGCAGGGTATGAATGCCTTGCATTGCAGTTAAAACACGTCTGGACGCGTCCGTTGGCGGGCTGGAGCAGAAGCGAAGGCGCACGGGCCAATGTCAAATGCAGACAAGTAATTTTGCGTAGTCATCATTGTTGCACCTGCTGATCGTTTCTCGTTGCTGTGCTGTGCTCCCAGGGCTTCTGCGCCCGCGTGGAGTGTCCGAATAGTGCGCCCGACGTCCGGCTGCTTGTTTGCCTCGGCTTTGATCCTGTCTGCTCTTCCTCGCTGGCCTCGTCGGCCTCACTCTGGGTTTGCCCCGCTACAGTGCACGCTGCCCCGCCCTCTTGCTGGAGCAAGCTCTGGCACGGTGCGAACAATGCAGCACTTGTCACCCACGGTTGCCGAGCGCGTTCTGGCTTGCCTCAGAGACGTCGAGGAGACATCGGCCCTCTTTCAAGACACTTCGCAGTGGTGCGGCGTGCGAGTTGAAACGCCGCCCCTGAACGGGAAGCAGATTGCATTCTCTTGCGCAAGCTTTATTGGCAAAAGAAGAGAAGGCGGGTGAGAGTTCACGTGAAGGGGGGGGGGGGGGGGGGGCCCCCCCGCGGGAGTGTGGATTTTCCACGGGACGTTAATTTATTCCACAGTGTTTGCGGTGTTGATATTGGGTCAAATT